>NC_063170.1:37743635-37983635 GCF_023159225.1 Perognathus longimembris pacificus
GAACATTTGGTTGTTTCCTGTTTTTCACTATTAAGAAATAAAGTTAAGAAGCCAGGGACAGTGCTCAGGCCCTGAGTCCAAGCCCCAGGACTGGCCAAAAAAGAAATAAAGTTGATAATAGTATATTTAAAGAAAAGTTATCAGGGCTGGGGATATGGCCTAGTGGCAAGAGTGCTTGCTTGCCTCGTATACATGAGGCCCTGGGTTCGATTCCCCAGCACCACATATACAGAAAATGGCCAGAAGTGGCGCTGTGGCTCAAGTGGCAGAATGCTAGCCTTGAGCAAGAAAAAGCCAGGGACAGTGCTCAGACCCTGAGTCCAAGCCCCAGGACTGGCCAAAAAAAAAAAAAAAAGTATCCTCTCCTAAGAGTATACTTAGGAGAGAATCACAAAGGCACAAATGCGTAAGTGCCTCTTCATATTTATATAAAATAATATATAGGGCTGGGAATGTGGCTTAGTGGTAGAGTACTTGCCTAGCATGCATGAAACCCTGGGTTTGATTCCTCAGCACCACATAAACAAAAAAAGCCATAAGTGGTGCTGTTTTCTTTTGTCTAGTTCATCTGTCTTTGGGAGGGTAAGGGGACAGAAATGGAGGGACAAAGGGTGAACAAATGCAGCAGTGGTACCCCGTAGAGATTATGTTAAAAATGAACTATACAACTTGTGGGTGGGAATGGGATGAAAAAACTGAGAGTGAGGGAAAAGGTGACATTGTCCCAAAAGAAATTTACTCTTTACCTGACATATGTAACTGTAACCCCTATGTACACTACTTTTATAATAACATTTTTTTTTAAAAAAGAAGCTGGAACTGGAGGCACAGCTTGAGTGAAAAAGCCAAGTGAGATCTCTAGACCTGGAGTTCAAGCCCAAGTTCTGGCATAAAAGTAGGCAATAAATAAATAAAAGTAAAGATATTGGGCTGAAAATATATCTCAATGGTACAGCATCTGCTAAGCATGTGCAAGGCCCTGAGTTTGATCTCCAGCACTGCAGAACAAAACAAACAAAATCCACATGTTAATCAATTTGATCTAGCTGTCTTATGATGCATTCAGATATCAAATCATCATGTTGTATGCAATAAATATATATAAATTTTGGTCAATTGCAAAAATTAATTAAACAAGCCTACTGTGAACAATCATGACTTTGTGAGAAAATACTTTGCTTTTCAGATAATTTCATCTACATCTTTTCTAAGCTTCATAAAATGTAGGGTATTTGTCAGGTAAGGGCCTGGTACATGTAGGTGTGAGTAGAAGGTTAAAAATAGTAAGTATCACTACCCATTTGAAAGATGAGGCCACCTTTCTTTCTTTTTTTCATTTAAATGAGACTTGATACCACCTTTATAATCACTTTGGTGTCTTGTCCAAGTGCCATAGTTAGTTTGTGATAGATTGTCAAAGAGTAGGACTCCTGGGGCTTTTTTAGGGTAGGATGAAATGGAAGATCTCATTGATATAGGCTGAAATTATAAGGAGGGGAGGGAAAGGATGACAGGCTGGTAGAGATAAGATTGAAGGCTCAATGTACATGACTTTCAGGATGCTGACACAACCTCTCAGGCCATGCATCATTTTAATCTTGCTACTCAAGATGTGGGTCCCTGGATCAACAGCTTGTTCCACTTCAGACTGTATCCCAAACAAATGTTAACAAGATTCCCTTGTCACACACACACACGCACACACACACTATAATATATGCTGGAGTTTGAGAAACCCTACACTATAACAGGATATATGCTTTCTGTCATTTTCCAGGGTGTAGCTTTGTTATTTATTTCCTGGTCCTCTTTGCATTTCATTCTTCAGAAAGAGTATTGTCCCACTGTTCTCTCTCCCTCTTCGCTCTCAACTGTGCATATTTCACAGTTTTTCATAAACGTGCAGGATTTGGCATGTCTTAGCTGCCCCTATACTCTGATGGGAGTCTGAGAAGCTAATAATCCAAGGGATCTGAGGAAGGGAGAAGTTTTAAGTTCTCCCTTCCACGTATTAGATTCCCAGGGGGAGTTATGTTCTCATTAAGCTTTCTGCAACTCTGAAGTTCAAAACTATGCTTTGAAGCTGTGTGGTGTATGTCTGCAATTCCAGCACTCAAGAGGCTGATACAGAAGGATCAAGAGTTTAACACCAGCCCAGATTATGCCATGAAACCTTGTCTAACAACAACAAACCCTCAGACACAGCTGGTGCTGGTGGTTCATGCCTGTAATTCCAACTGTTCAGGAGGAAGACACAGGAGGACTGAGATTCAAGTCTAGCCCTGGGAAAAAGTTAGTGAGACCTTATCTCAAAAAGTAAACTAAGGGGCTGGGAATATGGCCTAGTGGCAAAGAGTGCTTGCCTCATATACATGAAGCCCTGGGTTCGATTCCTCAGCACCACATATAGAAAACGGCCAGAAGTGGCACTGTGGCTCAAGTGGCAGAGTACAAGCCTTGAGCAAAAAGAAGTCAGGGACAGTGCTCAGGCCCTGAGTTCATGGGCCAAGACTGGCAAAAAAAAAAAGTAAACTAAGACAAACCTGAGCATGGAGGCCCAAGCCTGTCACCCCAGCTACAAATAGAGAAGCCTAGCAATTCTACAAGCAGAAGAAATGAGGTACACTGTTACAATGGCCTTGCTCTAAGTTAGTAAAATGCATGCATCTGTTGTAGTTTGGAGTCTGTTTGTACAAAGCAGTAATGGAAACACATTGAGAATGGGGCCTGAGCTCATGTACGAGAAGGACATGCTAGCAACTATCACTTTGGGATATGGAATTTAGATTTCTTTCTTCCAAATAAAGCTGGAAAGGGTATTAAATATGTTTGAATAGGGGAGTCCATTTATTCAAGATTTTAAAATGTGTTGAATTCCTACTCGGCACCAGCCTTGTTCCCGATGTTGGGATAAAACTGGTAAAGACAGAAACTATCCCTGCTTCAATTTTGAAACTGCTGAAGGAACTGTCCTTTCTTAGACGCAGCATGACTATTGAGTACCATCTCACCTATGGAGCCTATCTCCAGATCATTCTCATTATTGCTCTAAAGATCTATTCGGATCTTTAAGGGAAAGAAAACCGTGGCCAAACGATCACCTAATTATTTAACTGCAACATTAAGTTAACCTAAAAAGAAGTACAACTGAAAATTCACCAGTTTGTTGACAATTCAAACATTACTAAGGAGGGCTTTACAGGGTTGTGATTGAATTTGTGAAAAATCCATGTTGTCATAGAGTACCTCAGAAGAACCTTCCATCTTCACTGGAGGTCTCTAATTTATTTTCGATCAGTCCAGCTGATGCCGAGAGATAGGGCTCACTGCTTCTTTATGCCTACCTGTCCTTTCTACACTTAGAGAAAGGGGCAAAAGGCGCATGCCCCCTTCTAAGTAAACGTCAACCGTAACAGCACCACCTCCTTCTAATTGGTAGTGCCACCTTCTGCGTTGACGTACACCTGCCTTCGGCCGACCAATCGGAGGCGACGCTGAGGTCACGTGCACAGCACCGGCACGCCCCCCGTATAGGTTCTGACTCTACTCGCTTCCCCAGTACGCCGTGGGGCGGCGACCCCCTGGAGAAACACCCTTGGGCTGGCTGCGCGTGCGCAATGCGGCTGGTGGGCGGGACGAGGGACGTAAAATGCCGCGGCCCCTCGGGCTGCGAGCAGAGGATGTTCTGTGAAGCGTGGCGTCGCGGCGGCCGTAGTCGATGACATCTGCTCTCCCTCCGCTGCCGAAAGTAAACTTTCCCGGTCCTGTCCTGGCTCTCCACGCCCTCGCCGTGGCTCCTGGGTGCGCTGTGGTCGGCTGAGAGCCGTGGTACTTCAGGCCCTGGCTCCCTCCCCGGGCGCGGGGCCTCGGCGCCATGGACCCGACCGCGTTGGAGCGGGACGCCGTGCAGTTCGCCCGGCTGGCGGTGCAGCGGGATCACGAAGGCCGCTACTCCGAGGCGGTGTTTTACTACAAGGTAGACCCGGCTTCCTGCCCTGGCGGTGTCACCGGAGCGGGCGCAGTGTGGGCCTGAGGCCGGGGGGCGGGGTCCCTGCCCGGCGACCCGGCCTCCCCTGGCCTCCGGTTCCCACGCCCACCGAGGCTCTGATCGCCCGGGCGCTGCCGGTTTGCTGGCCGCAGGGTTGGCTGTCAGATGCCCGCAGTGTAGCCGCTTCTGGGGACAGTAGTTCAGGATGAGGAATTGGTGACTAATTCTTGCTGTCCTTTGGCTCTGCCTAATGGCGAGGGGGAGCGTTCTCAGACACCAAAATAATGCATCTTCGAAGAAGAAAAATTAAATTGGAAAAGATCAGTCCATCTCTTATCCCAACCTTTGATATATATCTTCATGATGGTTTCTCTAAGCATCTGTGTCTACGGTTTGTTTTTTCTGCCATAAACTTGGGTCATACTGGTGAACCTTTTCATTTGAACGTTTTCCATATCATTCTATTTACTGCTACAATATTTCAATAATAGTATTTCATTATGTGTATATACCATAATATATTTCCAGCCTTTTAGGCATTTAGTCTTCCTTCCTTCCTTCCTTCCTTCCTTCCTTCCTTCCTTCCTTCCTTCCTTCCTTTCTTCCTTCCTTCCTTTGTAGCATCATAAGAGTGCAGTAGATATTTTTAAAAATGATGCCTTACACGTTTGCCTGAAAAAATATTTTGGTGATTTACTGAGAGCCAAATATTAAGTAAAGAAATATGAGCTTGTATATCCTTCCGTTCTCTTCTCTCCAGTCCAGAGGATTTGCAAGCAATGCTTCAGCTTTAGTTAGGTTCAAAAATATTTTATACTATTGTCGCCCTTAAGAAAACAAGATAGGGGCTGGGAATGTTTGGCCTAGTGGTAGAGTGCTTGCCTCGTATACATGAAGCCCTGGGTTCAATTCCCCAGCACCACATATACAGAAAAAGCCCGAAGTGGCCGTGTGGCTTAAGACCTGGTGTGCTAAACCTTGAGCAAAAAGAAGCCAGGAACAGTGCTTGGGGCCTGAGTCCCGAGACCCAGGAATGGCAAAAAAGTAAAAAAAAAAAAAAAAAAAAAGGGCTGGGGATATGGCCTATTGGCAAGAGTGCCTGCCTCATATACATGAGGCCCTGGGTTCATGCCCCAGCACCACATATACAGAAAATGGCCAGAAGTGGCACTGTGGCTCAAGTGGCAGAGTGCTAGCCTTGAGCAAAAAGAAGCCAGGGACAGTGCTCAGGCCCTGAGTCCAAGGCCCAGGACTGGCCAAAAAAAAGAGAAAAAAGCATGCTAGACTACTATTAATTGCACAGTAGTAGTACTTTTTTTTTTAACATGTATGTGTGATACCAGTAAATTGGGGTTTGCTTCAGCCTAATATATTGTTGCCTTTTTTTGGACTTTTTTTATTACAATTTCAGAAGGTGATATTTCTTTAAAAGAAGATGTGAGCTTTAGTTTTTTAAATAACTGACAAATACTAATAGGTTAAAATTGTACTGTGTATCTTTTTGTAAAGCAAAAATTTTTTTTCTAGTAGGATAACATATATTGTCACTTAAGCATATTTCATCCTTAAGAAACTCAAGAGAGTAGTTGTGTTGGACTCTGGTGGCTTATGTCTGTATTCTAGCTACTTGAGAGACTAAGATCTGAGGATCATGGCTCAAAGTCAACTTCTGCAGAAAAAGCAGCAGTGGAGGTACGACTCAAGTGGTAGAATGTCAGGCTTGAGTGAAAAACTAAGCAAGAATACAGGCCCTAAGTTCAAGCCTTAATACTGGTATACAAAAAGTAGTTGTAGTTCTACAAATTATATAAACTTTATCAGTTTAGAGTTTTTTACCTTGATCTATAAGCATTTTTTTTATTTTTTTGTTGGTTGTGGGGCTTGAACTCACTCAGGGCCTAGGTGCTATCCCTGAGCTTTTTTTTGCTCAAGGCACGCACTCTACCACTTTGAGCCACAGCTCCACTTCCTTTTTCTGGTGGTTAACTAGAGATAAGAGTTCCAGGCTGGCTTAGAATTGAAAGCCACATGTCTCAAGTCTCCTGAGTAACTAGTACTACAGGCATGAGCCACTGGTACTCAGCAAGCAATTTCTTAATAGTTACTTTTGAATGTAAATGAAATGAATAAAACAAAGTTGATAGGAGAAATTTTAAAAACTAGCTTCATTTTAAAGTAAGATTTTGAAAATCAATATTTACATACAAGACAGTTGGGAAGGGGTAATAGATATTTTACAATAGCTTATAAGATATGCAGTTTAGGGCTGGGAATATGGCCTAGTGGTAGAGTGCTCCCCTTATATACATGAAGCCCTGGGTTCAATTCCTCAGTACCACATATATAGAAAAAAAGCCAGAAGTGGCGCTGTGGCTCAATTGGTAGAGTGCTAGCCTTGAACAAAAAAGAAGCCAGGGACAGTGCTCAGGCCCTGAGTTCAATCCCACAGTCTAAAGACCTAAAGGTTAAATTTCCAACAGCATCAAAACTGCACAAAAAACCCCCAAACAACTGGTTTTGTTAGGTTCAGCAAAAGACTTTCTGTTAAAATAACTGAATTCAAAAAGTGATGCTTAGTGGGTAGGTGCTTTGGAAACAGGCTTGAGACCTGATAAAGTATAGCATCTGCTTGGGTTACTGCAGAGAAAGTGCTGTGTTACTTAGGGGAATCTTAACTGCTCTTTCAAGGTGTTGGTAATATTCATGGAGTGGTGATGGGAAGATAGAAGCTCTTCTTCACTATCCATAGCATAAACCTGGTTGTGGAAGCTACAGAGTAGTGGAAGAGAAATCAAGGTTTTCCTAGTTAAAAGCACTTTTTCTCATATCAGTGAAATCTGCTTTAATATGTGTCACCTTTTGACAGTATTTCTGTGCAGATTTCAGTAATCTATTTCTTTTTGGTGGTACTAGGGTTTGAAATCAGGGCCTTGTGGTTGCTAGACAGACGCTCTGTCATTTGAGCAACACCTCTAAGCCCTTTTTGCTTTAGGTGTTTTTTTCTTTTTGCCAGTCCTGAGGTTGAACTCAGGGCCTGGACACTGTCCCTGGCTTCTTTTTGCTCAAGGCTAGCACTCTACCACTTGAGCCACGGTGCCACTTCTGGCTTTTTCTCTTTATGTGGTGCTAAGGAATTGAACCTGGCTTCATGCATGTTAGGCAAGCATCCTACCACTAAGCCACATTCCCAGCCTCTACGTATTGTTTTTTGTTTTGTTTTTTCAAATGAGGTCTCACATTTATGCTTGCGCTGGCCTGGACAGTGATCCTATTTATCCTTCTGCTTAGTTGGAATGACAAGTGTGCACCATCTTGATCAGCTTTTTTAAGCTAGTTGAGATGGAATCTCATGTATCTTTTGCCTAGACTGTCCTGATCTCTGTTTCTTGAGTAGCCAATATCATAGGTATCTACCATCATGCCTGGCAGGAAAAAAAAAATCTTAAAAGATATTCTTGGTTTGTCATTTGTGGAAAGCAGCAGTGAAAAATAGTCATGAAAATTCAACTCATTGCATCACTGACTTCCTTTAAATTCTTTTTTGTTTTTTAGGAAGCTGCACAAGCCTTGATTTATGCTGAAATGGCAGGATCAAGTCTAGAACATATCCAAGAAAAAATAAATGAGTATCAGGAAAGAGTTCAAGCTTTACATTCAGCAGGTTAGTTACTAAACTTGTGATTTTTTTTTTTTTTTTTTTTTTGCCAGTCCTGGGCCTTGAACTCAGGGACTGAGAACTGTCCCTGGCTTCTTTTTGCTCAAGGCTAGCACTCTGCCACTTGAGCCACAGCGCCCCTTGTGGCCGTTTTCCGTATACGTGGTGCTGGGGAATCGAACCTAGGGCTTCATGTATGGGAGGCAAGCTCTCTTGCCACTAGGCCATATCCCCAGCTCCAACTTGTCATGTTTTTTTCCCCTCTTCCATCACATCTTTTCCTCCTGAGTTTCTCTTTCCTCTTCATCTATGGATATTGATCCTTATTCTTTCTGTTTATTCCTCCATAAGATTCATAGATTAATAATATGGAAATAAAAAATCTATAAAAAGAACCTTTGAGATTATAATGGCCAGTTTCCTAATTTTCTAGAGGTGGAGACATAGCAAACAATTTATCATTGGCAAAGTTAAGATGAGGACCACATTATGAGTCAGCTTTTTAAAAATCTGTCACTTCCTGATATTAAAATCAAATGACTAATTCTCTTCAATGTTTAAAGACATTATCAGTTGGTGCCAATCTCTCTCAATGTTCTCTACTTCCAGACCTTTGCTCACCTCCTTTTTTGAAACCATGACTTGGAAAAGAAACATGTAAACAGAGGCCTGGAATAGCCTGTATTTATTTTTGCAACAGCATGGCTAATGCTGTGATAGAAGTATGCATAGACTTAATGATTACAGTTTTGTTAGGTAAGAGGTTTCTGTCAACCCACTGTTCACATGACTAGAAAACAATTAACATCTAATGACATTTTGTTTTAGAAATGCATTAATAATGCATCCAGTAGGGATTTTTTAACCCCCCTTTTTTTTGGTTGTTGTTGGAAAATAAAGCCACAAGCAGGACTCTGTCCAAGAGAATTTTACTCACGGATTTTATGTTATTTCCTACTCATTCTGAACAGGACAAAGTAGATTTGATCTACTTTTGATTCCCTGTTATAGCAGTCCTCTTAAAAATAGGTTGGTTACTTGACCATAAATGCATGACATGTATAATTAAAAAGTGGATTGCTTACATTTCAGGTCTCACTGGATATAAAGTTATATTAATTCTTCACAATTAGTATAAGTAGTATAATTAGGAGTTGTAGAGCTCTTGGATACCTAGTTCCATCTCCCAAACTGCAAAAATAATAATACTAATAATACTGTATGATACAAAGAAACTTCATTTTGTGAGCCAGTTAGATGAAGTTCCTAAATTTAACTGCTTTGTTTCATAAATATTGCACTTTGTTTCACAAACTGTTTTCAAATAAAATGATCTCTGAACTATAGAAAGTAATCTTTCATACTTACTCCCAGAAAAACATAGATATTTCCCTTTATTTGAATAGCCATTTTTTGAGTAAATGTTTGAGCTAGTACTGGTAAGTACTAGTGTTAGATTAGCCCTCAGGAATCCCTCAATAAAGTAGGGAAAAAAGTATATAAACACAGTATTATCATGGAAGTCTCTTCCCAAAACATATGCAAAATGATAAAGCAGATTGCTGTAGAAGAAGACATTTGGTGCAGTTTGTAGAGATTTTGGTTTACACACTTCTGGGTGGAGGGGGATCATGCTACTGGCATCTTAGTGAGAAAGAGGTCTAGAATATTGCTGAAAATTTTACAATACATGCTACATTCTTCCACTGAAAGAATTGATTCAGCCCCAGATGTCAGTGGTACCAAGGCTGAGAAACCCTATTCTAGATAGTTTTAATATTTTTTAAAATTTGATGCCCTCATTTTGTGAATGGGATTAGCACATATGTCAGAGTAGTAATGATGATTAAAGTTTTAAGACATCAGCATATAACTTTTAGAAAGTAATAAAATTGAAGTTTTTTTTTTAAATAACAGATTTGTTGAGATACAATCACATACAGAAATATACTCTGTTAAAGTATACAGTTCAAGTCAGGAACCAGTCACAACTGTAATCGTAGCTACTCAGGAGGCTGAGATCTGGAGGATTATAGTTTTAAGCAAACCCATGTAAAACCCATGTAGAAGTCTTGTGAGACTTTGTCTCTAATCAGTAAAACGCTGAACTGGGAGTGTGACTAAAATGATAAAAGCACCAGCTGAGCAAGCAAGAGCTAATAAGCTGAGCAAGCTTGAGGCCTTGAGTTCAAACTCCAGTACTGGGGGTGGGAGATGAGAGGTATATAATTCAGTGGGTTTAAACATAGCTCTATACTTGTTCTAACTTTAGAACATTTTCGTTGCCCCATAAGAAATCTTATTGTTAGTAGTCACTCTTTATTCCCCTAATCCCTAACTCTTGGCAACAGCCATTATAGCCTACTTTATATTTGTATAAATTTGCCTGTTCCGGATATTTCATGTAAGTGTGATCATCCTATATGACCAATATTTCATGGTCTGGCTTCTTTCATTAAGCTTACTTAATATTGTAGAATGTTTTAGTGCTCCATTCTTGTACCTGAGTTTTTCATACCTGGCTATTTTGATGCTGTTTTTGAACATTTGTGCATGAGTTTTTATGTGGAAGTATGCCTTCAGTTCTCTTGGATATACACCTAGAAATAGAATTATTTGGTCAGACTGTATTTCCAAGGTGAGTACACCATTTTACAATTTCACCAATTACATAGCAGAGTTCTAATTCCTTTACAAATCCTCACTAACATTTTTTCCCCTTTTTTGTTGTTGTACCATGGGGACATATCTATCTATTTACCCACCCACCTACCTACCTACCTATCTATGAATATGTAGTTTTATTTAAAAAGCTCCTAAATTAATTAGTTTGCTTATTTATACCATACCAGTACTGGGGCTTGAACTCCGAGCCTGGGCAATGTCCATAAACTTTATTTATTCTTTGGAGGTCCTGGGTGCTGCCCTTGAGCCATTTTGTGCTCAAGGCTAGTGCTCTACCACTACCACAACACCACTTCCGTCTTTTTCTAAGTAGATTATTGGAAGTGAGTCTCAGGAACTTTCCTGCTTGGATTGGCTTCAACCACAATCCTCAGATCTCAGCCTTCTGAGTAGCTAGGATTACAGGTGTGAGACACTGGTATCTGGCTAGTTTATTTTGTAGCCCAGATTGGCTTGGATCTCACTATGTAGCAAAGGCTGGCCTCAAACTTGTGACCCTTCTGCCCTAGTCTCCTAAGTTCTGGGATTACAGATGTATACATCACTCCAGTTTTGGCCTTTGTTTACTGTTTTTTGTACTGAAAGCATCCTAATGAGTGTTAGGTAGCATTCATTCCATTGTGGTTTTGTTTTAACCTTTGCTTGATGGCTATTGAGCATGTTCTCATTTGCGATTGGCCATTTTAGTATCTTGGATAGAGAAATGTTACTGTTCCGCTCTACAAGATCTTTGTATGTTCTAGTGACACATGTCTTACAAATAGATAAGCTAAAAACAAATGGAAATACTTATTTTAAAGAACAGTACAATATAATAGTTTATTTTGGAAACAGATTAATAGGAAAAGCAGGAATTTTACCATCAGGGCCTAGGCTATTACATAATTATTGACTGTATGGGAAAAATTACCTTATAATGGAGAATGTTTTTAGGGTGGAAAAGGAATGTGAGGAGCACGCCTATGTTTTTATTTTTAAATGAAAGAGTGCTGGTAAGGAGGCAGAGAGGAAAGAATTGTAATAAAACCTTTTAAATATCCCTTACCTCTGTTGTCTATTGTGTGATAAACATCTAGGTTTTTGAGGGTTGTGTTAAAATTAAGATTAAAAAGAATAGGGGTAAATTAGTCCTTTTTTATGTTCTGGTACTGGGCTTGAACTCTGGGCCTCAGGCTTTTGTTCAGCTTACTTGCTTGTAGCTGGTGCTCTCCCCATGATTCTTGTATGGCATTTTGCTTACTAATTAGGGATGGACTCTCCTAGACACTTTAATCTGTTTTGCCTTTGTATTGTGATTTTTCAGATCTCAGCCTCTTGAATAGCTAGGATTATAGGCAGGAGACACCAGTTCCCAGCAGATTACTTCTTTCTTTTTAATTGCACTCGTGCCTCCTTACTGGAATTTGAACTCAGAGCTTGACACTTATTTGGCTGGTACTCTGCCACTTTAGCTGTGCCTCCAGCCTGGCTTTTTGCAAGTTAATTTTAGACTTTCATACCTGAGTTGGATTTGGACTGTGATCTCAGCCTCCTGAGTAGCTAAACAATGTCTTATGTGTATTAAAATGATAGTGTTCCCTGGCTATCTTTTAAGTAATGTTCCCTCAATATATGCTGGTTCCTCCCCTCTCCCCATCTCTTAGTTCAGTCAAAGAGTGTTGATCCTTTGAAATCAAAACATCAGTTGGACCTAGAGCGTGCCCATTTCCTTGTCACACAAGCTTTTGATGAAGATGAAAAAGAAAACATTGAAGATGCTATAGAATTGTATACAGAAGCTGTGGACCTCTGTCTGAAAACAGTATGTATAGTTACTTACAAGTTAAACTTAGTGAATTATCTTAAGATATTTTTTTCCTTTTCTGATGAATTTTAATTAACTCCATAATACAATTTAATCTGAGCTAATAATGGAATTTACTCTTTAGGATTTTTTGTCACTATTATGACTGAGTTACTGAACAATTGTTTTTAAATTATAGGCACTACTTTTTGTTTTGTTTTGTTTTGCTTTTTGCCAGTTCTGGGGCTTGAACTCAGGGCCTGAGCACTGTCTCTGGCTTCTTTTTGCTCAAGGCTAGCACTCAAGGCTCCTTCTCTACCATTGAGCCACGGCTCTACTTCCAGCTTTTTTGATAGTTTATTGGAGATAAGAGTCTTGTGAACTTTCCTGCCTCTGCTGGCTTTGAACTGTGATTCTTGGATCTCAGTCTCCTGAGTGGCTAGGATTACAGGTGTTAGGTATCAGCACCCAGTTTTATTACTTATTTAATTTTTATTTTGGCAGTATTGGGCATTTGAATTTGACCTTGTGCTTGCTAGACTGACATGATAACACTGAGCCATGCCTCTTGTTATTTTTCACTGGTTATTTATTTATTTATTTTTACCAGTCCTGGGGCTTGGACTCAGGGCCTCAGCACTGACCTTGGCTTCTTTTTGCTCAAGGCTTGTACTCTGCCACTTGAGCCACAGCGCCACTTCTGGCCGTTTTTCTGTATATGTGGTGCTGGGGAATTGAACCCAGGGCTTCATGTATGTGAGGCAAGCACTCTTGCCACTAAGTCATATTCCCAGCCCCCAGATTCTTAACTTCAGGGGTCATATGACATTTGAGAGGAAGATCAGGTACAATGGTGAGACACGTTCCCAATGCCTTTTACAATGCTCTTTTGGCAGGATCTTTAGTTCAAAGAAACAGTGTAGCCCGATTTCACTAGGTCCCTGAGACCTGCCCCTCAGTCTTCCATGGCTGTGTGGTTGCATAGCTGTGGCCTCGCTAGCACTTGTCCACATTAAGTTTAAAGTGATAATCTTCAAACATAGTTTAAACCATAAACTAAACATTAAGCACATTACATAGCATTAAGTGTAACTTTTAAGGATGAAGATAAAATATATTTTTAAAATTTTACTCACAATTTCAAGAAGTATATAGCATGCATTGTAAATTTTCTTTTACATATCAGAGCCATGGATCAAGCAAATTAAAAATGATTATACTTTAGAATATGTTTCTTTCTTTCTTTTAAGTCTTATGAAACTGCTGACAAAACCCTGCAAAATAAACTGAAACAGTTGGCTCGACAGGCACTAGATAGGTGAGTTTTGTCACTTGAGTTCTCTATGGGTGATATGTGTTGTGTTGTGTTACTACTTAACAGATTTATTTAAATATGTAGTAGAGATTATAGTAATAAGATGAAGATACTTAAACTAAGACTTAGAAAAGTCTACCATCTTCCTTGCTTTGAATGTAAGAAATAGTCCAAAAGTATTATTTTTACTATATTATATAAAAACTGACTGTGATACTTGAATTGAAAGATGTACTTTGTGTTCTTTCCAAAGAGGAGGATTTATTATGTAGCTCAGTGGTAAAATACTTGCCTACTGTGAGGAAGGTCGTGTGTTTGATTCCCAGCACCACAGAAAAATAAAACAACCACAGAAAGAGAACTTTCAGAAAGCCTTCAAGAGTTACTGAAAAGAAAAATAAAGATCAAGAATGATTTTGGGGGCCTGGGAATGTGGCTTAGTGGTAGAGTGCTTGCCTAGCATGCATGAAGCCCTGGGTTTGATTCCTCAGGAACACATAAAAAGAAAAAGCTGGAAGTGGCTCTGTGGCTCAAGTGGTAAAATGTTAGCTTTGAGCAAAAAGAGCCAGGGACAGTGCTCAGGCCCCGAGTCTCAAGCCCCAGAACTAGCCAAAAAAAGAATGATTCTGTCTCTAGTCACACACATTCTCCAAATTATACCTTATGTATATCTCTTTCATCTTGAGCTCATGTCAACTTTCCAGTGAAGCCATTCTATTTAAAATTGAATCTTCTGAAGCATTTTTATCTTGTTTAATGTTGTTTGCTATCTGTCTTACAACTCCCTAAGGTATATGGCACTTACCAGTTTAGTATTGGTTGTTAGTCTGTATTACTTTCAACCTCCCTCTCCTAAAAGTAAGCTCTGTGAAAACAGAATTTTTCCCATTTTGTTTGTTTCACTACTAAGCATGTAACAGAATGCCTAACATATGTGTTCAAGTGAATTTAAGAGAATTATACCTCTTCAAAGCATGTTGTAGATAAAGGGAAAGAATGGAAATTATATCTGTAGCATGGATTATTAAAATTATCTCCTTTTGAGGTTCTGATTAGATAGCTATACAATTCACCGGCCTTTTTCTGTAGCAGTGTAATAGCTGGCACTTTTTTTCATCACCATCATCAGCCTTTAGTTTGTTTCCCCAAATTCATGAAGACATGTACTTGACACTTGTCCTTTCCTCACCAGTCATGATGTGTCATAACCTAGCCATTATTTCCGAGTGCATCAGAAGCAAAGTGGGCTGAAGGTTTGTGGCTGGATCTCCAGGAAAATCCGTGTAAAAATTTTTTTCCATATAACTTCAGTATTCATATGACCCCTGAGCTCGCTCATTGGTCTCAGTTTAAGAACTCATATATTGTAGCTTTTTAGGTCTTTTTTTTTTTTGCCAGTCCTGGGACTTGAACTCAGGGCTGGGGGACTGTCCCTGAGCCTCTTTGTGTTCAAGGTTAGTCCTCCACCACTTGAGCTACAGCACCACTTTCAGCTTTTTCTGAATAACTTATTGGAGATAAGAGTTTTACAGACTTTCCTTCCCCGACTGGCCTTGAACCACAATCCTCATATCTCAGCTTTCTGAGTAGGCAGGATTACAGGCATGAGCCACTAGCACCTAGGAGCCGAAATTATTTTATACAGTCTTGTATACCCTTACTCTTACATCAGATCTGACATCCACATTAGGTATTCAGTTAATGTTAGGTAATAACATTTGCAAAAATAATTACTTTAGTAGTTGCTTAAGTAGTGAAATTTAGATAAGAGTTAATAATTTTATATACTAATTTTCATTAGGTATGCTTGTATAGTTTTTGAAGTAAATTTTATTTTCTTAAATCTTAAATGTGAGAAGAAAAATTTAAATCATTTTTCTGTACTTGTATTACAGAGCAGAAGCATTGAGTGAGCCTTTGACAAAGCCACTTTATAAAATAAAGTCAACAAATGCTCAAACAAAGCCACCTCCAGTGCGAACACATTTTCCTTTAGGATCTAATCCTTTCCTGGAGAAACCTCAGCCCTTTATAAGTCCACAGTCATGTGATGCACAAGGACAGAGATACACATCAGAAGAAATAGAAGTGCTCAGGTAAATCCATTTATGATTTGTAATGAATTTTATTAACGTAATCAGTACAGGTAATTTTATTCTGATTAGGTTTGCTAAATTGTATTCAAACCTTGTTAAAACATGTTTTGCTGTTATTATGTAATTGTATATTACATCATTATATAATTACATTATATAATTACAACCTAAATTTAATACCTGAAATGTATTGGTTCTCACACATAGTGGTGCATGCTTGTAATTCCAGATAGATGAAGGCAGCGGCAATATGATCAGAGTCAGCCTAGGCAGTGTTAGTAAGACCCTGTCCCCAAAACAAAATATTAACAAAAAGAGCTGGGAGCATGGCTCAGATGAAAAAGAGACCTTGAGTTTTGTCCTCAGTATTGAAAAAAATGATAGGTTCATTTTTTTTTAGTGTTTCTGCATTTTTTAGTAGACATACTACCTAGTATGTTTTCTGAAAATTCTATTGTTCTACCAAATTAAACCTGAAGGTTAGAGAGCATAACAGAGATATGGCTGACTACTAATAATCAGTGCCAGGTGTAACCACAGCACTAAAGGAGGAAAAATTGCCACTTTGAAATAAATAGCAGGGTGAAGTCTTGAGTTAGGAATTAGCCTGCCTGCCTGCCTGCCTGCCTGCCTTCCCTTCCTCCCTCCCTCCCTCCCTCCCCGCTCCCTTTTTTTTTGGTTGGTACTGGGTTTAAACTCCTGGCTTCACACTTACTTCGCTTACTTTGGCTGACAGGTATCACTTGAGACAAACCCCCAGCCCAGCTTTTTGCGGTTTATTTTGGAGATGGAATCTCTTGAACTTTTTCCTGGGCTGGCTTTGAACCATGATCTTTTGTATCTTAGCTTCCTGAATAGCTAGTATTACAGAATGAGTATAATACTACTGGCTTTATAGAATAAGTTTGGTAGCATTCCTTTCCTTTCTATTTCATGGAAGCTTGAGGAGTATTGTTGTTAGTTCTTCTATAAAAGTCTGATAGAATTTAGCAGTGACTCTGTAGTTCTGAGCTTTTCTTTGTTGGGAGAATTACTGTTTTAGTTTTATTGCTTGTGATAGATCTGTTTCAGTAGTTTATAGCCCCTTGGTTTAGTTTCGGTGGTAAACTATCTAGAAATTTATCCTTTTTTTTTTGGCCAGGCTTGGGGCTTGGACTCAGGGCCTGAGCACTGTTCCTGGCTTCTTTTTGCTCAAAGCTAGTACTCTGCCACTTAAGCCGCAGCGCCACTTCTGGCCGTTTTCTGTGTATGTGGTGGTGGGGAATCGAACCCAGGGCCTCATGTATACGAGGCAAGCACTCTTGCCATTAAGCCATATCCCCAGCCCCAATTTATCCATTTTTTTAAGAGTTCTAGTTTGAGTATATGATTTCAAAGTATTCCCTCATGATCCTTTGCATTTGATTGGTATTTATTTTTATATCCCCTCTTTCATCTCTAATTTTATTGATTTGAGTCTCCTATGTCCTAGGAAAGTGATTTATCAATCATATTTATCTTTTCAAAGAACCATCTTTTTGTTTTACTAATTTCTTGTTCAGTTTTTTTTTTTGGGGGGGTCCCATTTCTTTACCTTTTGCTCTGTTTATTCTTTCTGCTAATTTTGGATTTGGTTTGTTCTTGGTTTTCTAAAAGTTTGAGCTACATCATTAGGCCATTTAGTTGAGAGCTTTCTGTTTTTTGGGGTAGGCACTTGTAGCTCCTGTTAGTACTAACCTTTGCTGTATTGCAGAAGTTCTGGGGGTGGGCTGGGAATGTGGCTCAGTGGTAGAGTGCTCGCCTAGCATGCATGAGGCCCTGGGTTTGATTCCTCAGTACCACATAAACAGAGAAGGCCCGCTGTGGCTCAAGTGGTAGTGTGTTAGCCTTGAGCAAAAAGAAGCCAGGGACAGTGCTCAGGCTCTGAGTCCAAACTCCAGGACTGGCAAAATAAAATAAAATAATAATAATAAAATTCTGGTGGTCTGTATTTCATTTTCACTAGATTCTAGAAACTTTGTGATTTCTACCCTTTATTTCTTCACATGTCCACTGGTAATTCCACAATGTATTTGTTAGTCTCTATGTTTTTTGGATATTTTCTGTAGTATCTTTTGCTGTTGAATTCTAGTTTAATTTATGGTCTAGTAGAGTACAGGGAATTGTGCCATTTTTTTTTGTATTTGCTTTATGTTGTAAAATATGGTCTGTTGTGGACAAAGTTCCATGGTCTGCTGAGAGCAATGTGCTGCTGTTGGAATACATACCTGGAAAATATCTATTAATTAAGTTCATTTGTTATATGACAAGAGATGGGTGACCTTTTTTTTGCCAAGGGTCAGTTAGATATTTATAACATCATACATAATTATCAATACAGGCAGAAGGCTGCAGGCAGCCAATAGGGAGCATACAAGAAGCATGCATGTCTGCTCTGTCATGTACCAAATAATTTCACAGACTTTGTACAGGTCAAAGGTTTAGCTCTGAAGTTTATATTTTTTGTTGTTGTTTTAATTACCTACCCATTGGTGAAAGTGGGATATTTAAGTTTTCCACTATTATCCTCCCCAATAGACTAGTAAGGACTATTTGGTCTGCATGTGTTAGTAATTGTGATTTCCTCTCAATTGTGTATTCTATTTATTTACTCATTCATGCATGCATGCCAGTCCTGGTACTTAAACTCAGAGCCTGGGCACAGTCCCTGAGCCTCTTTGTGCTCAAGGCTAGAGTTCTACCACTTGAGCCATGTGCCACTTCCAGCCTTTTCTGAGTAATTTACTGGAGATAAGAATCTCAAAGACTTTTCTGGACTAGTTTGGAACCTCAGCCCTCAGATCTCAGCCTCCTAAGTAGCTAGAATTACAGACGTGAGCCGCCAGCGCTCAGCTTGCCCCTTTATTAATGTGAAACACCTTTGTCTCTTCTGATTGATTTTAGTTTGAAGTTTGCAGGTAGATGAATAGATACTCCTGCCTGCTTTTGAAATCCGTTTTATCTTTTTTCATCCTTTCACCCTAAGCCTATATTTGTTTTTGTCAATTAGATGTGTTTTTTGTAATAAAAAATGGTTGGGTTCTGATTTGTAATCCAGACTGCTCTTCTGTGTCTTTTGACTGAAGAGTTGAGAACATGAACATTCAATGTTGTAAGGTTCGCCAGAGAGGAAACCCACCACATGGTTCAGGAGAAAGGAGTTTACTGGAGGGAAAGCAAACTGCCAGCCCACGCAAGATGGAGGTGTGGGGAGACATAGGGGAAGGAAGAAGGGAAAGAGAGAGAAAAGGAAAGAGAGAAAGAGAAAAAGACAGCAAGAGAAAAGGAAAGAGCACAGGACTGTGTTGAGTGGATTATATAGGAAAAGGTGGGAGATATGGCCAGATGGATTGGATATGACCTCAGAGAAGGGGGAGGTAACTGCCTCCAGGTATGCCAGTTACCTAGGTACTAGGTATTGGGCGCAGATTTAAACAGGTGCGGGGTGTCTGCATGGAGCCCTCCCGGGGGTTGACCTTACAAATGTTTGGTATCTAAAGACCTATAAGACATGTCATATGTTCCTATCATTATATATTTGTTCTCAGTGTCTTTAGTTTGTTTATTGTCTCCTTCTATACCCAAGATTTGTAGGTATGATGTTTTAATGAAGTCTGAGAGGTCTTGTAAATTTACTTCATATTTTCTTAGTGTTTTTTCGATGTCTTTGTTTGATCTAATTCTTCTGCTTTTTCTTCAGTACCTAATACCCTGTTTTCAACTTGTTCTGTTAGCTAGGGTTTCGCTTGAGGTTTCATTTTTAGTTTTTTTTTCTAGTATTTGGTTTTTTTTTTTTTTTTTTTTGGCCAGTCCTGGGCCTTGGACTCAGGGCCTGAGCACTGTCCCTGGCTTCTTCCCGCTCAAGGCTAGCACTCTGCCACTTGAGCCACAGCGCCGCTTCTGGCCGTTTTCTGTATATGTGGTGCTGGGGAATCGAACCTAGGGCCTCGTGTATCCGAGGCAGGCACTCTTGCCACTAGGCTATATCCCCAGCCTCTAGTATTTGTTTTGAACTCAGTGTCTTGAGCTTTCTCAGCTTCCTTGCTTGTGGCTAGTGCTCTATTACTTGAGTCATATCTTCAGCTTGACTTTTTGATGGTAATTGGAGATGGAGTCTCTTGGACTTTATGCCCAGGCTTTGAACTTTGATCCTACATAGCTCAGCCTCTTGAGATCTAGCTTGAAATGAAATTAGATATCTAGCTAGGACTAGTTGTGAGCCACTGATACCTGGCTTATTTGGGATATTGAACTCTTCATTTCTAAGATTTCAATTTGATCTTTATTTCAGGATTTCTACACTTTTCATTTTCTGCATTTTTATACATTTCTCTCTTCTTTATTTCATTCAGATGTTTGTTTGAAATCTGTAGTTGTTTGTATCCTCTTTGAATTTGTTTAGAACCTTACACGTTACCTCCTTAATTTCATTGATCATTCTTCTCATTGCCTTTTGGATTTGGTTGAAATTTCTTCTTTTTTACACTTAAGTACTTAATTGTAGAATAGTTGGCTTTTGAGAGAGACATGTTATTTACTCATTAATTTGGTGATTTATTTTTCATTTATAGATGTAGGTCCAAGTTTTGGTAGACATTCCAATTTCCTGGTCCTTTTAGTTGGTAATTTCTTGAAGATTACTTAAAAATGAGTAATGGCTGGGCTGTGGTCTATTTCCCTGTTGAAAGAATCCATCCCAGCCATTCCAGGCGACCAAGCGGAGATAGTCATGGACAGAAGAAGAAGGTTTATAAGAAGGTTTATTAGTGGGGCCATAGCTCCCATGGGAGGGGGGGCAATATGGCTTCTGCACCTTAATCCAAGTGGTAGCTTGTGTAAACTCTGGGGCTAGAGGGGAAGCAGGTAGGGCAGGCAGGAGTTCAGGTCTGGGTGGAGCTGGGGGTTAGTGGAAGGGGCTGAGGACCTGAGGTAGGGGAAATACTAGCACCTGTTACTTGGAGGGATGTGCTGCAGTTGTCAAATAATTTTTCAGTGCTCAAGACACTGTATAGATCTCTCCTTAGGATGAGGAAGCTTGTCTGCAAAGGCTATTATAGTTATAAACCACCACCTTGTGTTTGTGGCAATCCCTAATGAAGTACAGTCACCATTACTGCTCCAATATTTTTAGAAGAATACAGGAACAAAGATGTATCTTTGTGATCTAGGAAGACCTTAGTTCATGAGAGTGGTAATAGGAAGGAGATAGTGTGAATACACTAATGAGTAATACTGGGAATTTAGTTATATAGGGAATAAAGGAGGTAGAGCTAAGCTTGATGGGTAATGTTAAGAAGAAAGTAGAATATGAAGTAAGTAGAAAAGATCTAGTTAACATTGTATGTGTGTAAGGAGGGGTGAAGAGAAATGAAGAGAATTGAATAGATGAATATTTACAAAAATAAAAAACAAGACAACAAAAAGAAAACAAATGGTGTTTAGGCAGTCTAGTTTTCAGGTAAAAATGTAGACAATATGGAAAGGATTAGGGATGGGGGATGAGTTAGAAGAAAATTTGAGAGAGCAGTTCTACTTGTAGATAGAAGGAAAATATAAATGGAGAAGAGCTCTAGAAGGGGAAAAAACTGACTTAGAATTGAATACTGAAAGGCAGAGGTTGTGGGTTGGATATGATTTCTGAGAAAGGGGAGAAATAAGTAGAACTAAGAAGTAAATAGGGCTGGGTGCCGGTGGCTCACCCTTGTAATGCTAGCTACTGAGGAGGCTGAGATCTGAGGATTGTGGTTTGAAGCTAGTCAGGGCAGGAAAGTCCATGAGACTCTTACCTCCAACTAACCACCAAAGATCCCAGACATGCACTGTGATTCAAAGTGGTAGAGTGCTAGACTTGAGTGAAAAAGAGCTCAGGGATAGCGCTGAGTCCTGGAGTTCAAGCCCCATGACTGACAAAAAAAAAAAAAGTAAATATCAGTGAGGCACTGATAGTTCACACCTGCAATTCTAGCTACTTAGGAGGCTGAGATATGAGAATTGCAGTTAAAAGCCAGCCCACACAAGAAAGTCACTAAAAAGCCAGAAGTAGATCTGTGGTCATGGTCCTCCTCTTCCTCCCTCCTCTATCCTCCTACCTCTTCCTCCTTTTCTCCCTCTCCCCTCTTTTTTCTCCTCCTTCTCTCCCCTCCTTTTTCTTCCTTCCTTTCTTATTAGATATTTTAAAAATATATAAGTCAATAAAAAAAACCACAACCACCAAAGCAACATCAAATCAGACTTATATGAAACAAAATATAAACTTTTCAGCTGTTCTTCTGTGAGTATGTATGTGAAGACCTAGAGGCTGTGAAAATCACATAATTTAGGTTAGGGTGGAAGGGGTCTGCCCCACTTGGCAGTCAGCACCTAGAGCCCTGGACAGCTGCCACACCCATGCCTCAGAGCCTTGGCTCATTTCAGTAGTGCCTCTGCTGACATAAGCATGCGTGGCCACCAGAACTGTGTCTCTACTGAATGCTCAGCAAGGAGTCCCAAGTCTCCTTTGGTGCTGGGCATGTGAAGCAGCTGCCTTTGATGTCTTAGCTGCCTCTAATAGCACTTCTGCTGCATGTTCTCAGATGCAGTTCCACTCCTGTGTGGATGACAATAGCAGGTGAGGTACCTCTGCTGTGTGACTTGTGAGGGGTCCCAAGACTTTGTCAACCATGAGTGTCAAGTGATCCTCCTGATCTCACCTTCTAAGTAGCTAGAATTACAGGTGGGAACCACTGTGTCTGGCTAGTATATTAGCCTTAAAAACATACTCGAGAGGCTGGGAATGTGGCCTAGTGGTAGAGTGTTTGCCTAGCATGCATGAAGCCCTAGGTTCAATTCCTCAGCACCAAGTATACTGAAAAGGCTTGAAATGGCTAGCCTTGAGCAAAAAGAAGCCAGGGACAGTGCTCAGGCCCTGAGTTAAAGCCCTAGGACTAGCAAAAACAAAACAAAACAAAACAAAAAAAACATACTCTGAATTACAGCAGCTTTTATCTGATATTTGCTTTATGGAAATTTGTCTAATTAAAGGTATGAGCAACAGGATGTTGTCAGTTACATTTTAATATAGTATTATGTCATTTAAAAATGTAATGAGTTTAAGATTGTCAATTAAAGCTGACTTGAACATTTGCGTTTTTTCTTGTGTTTCATAGGACAACATCAAAAATAAATGGTATAGAGTATGTTCCTTTCATGAGTGTTGATCTGAGAGAACGTTTTGCTTATCCAATGCCTTTTTGGTAAGTAAATATTTTTATTTCTAGAATAATTTTTTTCCATACTTTTTCAGCACTCTGAATTTGGTTTAATTCAGATCCTTGGAATTAAAAATTTTAATAAACATTTGGACATTTCCAACAACTGTTGGAAAGAGGTGAGATCATACAGAAGTGGGTTGAGTCATAAGAGTGCCTACCTAGGGGCTGGGAATATGGCCTAGTGGCAAGAGTGCTTGCCCGTATACATGAGGCCCTGGGTTCGATTCCTCAGCACCACATATACAGAAAATGGCCAGAAGTGGCGCTGTGGCTCAAGTGGCAGAGTGCTAGCCTTGAGCAAAAAAGAAGCCAGGGACAGTGCTCAGGCCCTGAGTTCACGGCCTAGGACTGGCCAAAAAAACAAAACAAACAAAGAGTGCCTACCTAGGAAGTTTGAGGCCCTAAGTTCAAATCCCAGGGCTGCCCAAAAATAGTAATAAAGTTTGAGAGGTTGAGCATGGTGGTACAAGCCTTTAGTCCCAGAACTTAGGAGGCTTTGAGGCAGGGTGGGGGAAGGAAAGGAGGAAGATAGGTAGGTGGAAGGAGGAGAGGGAGATAACAAGGTTTTGGCCAATTTGGGCTACACAGTGAGACTCCTATCAAAAAAAAGTTTGAGAAATTAATTTTCTACTCAGAGACTTAGAACCAACATTTGTTTATTAAGTCCCAAAGATAGGAAGTGGAGGTGTGGCTCAAATGGTAGAGTGCCAACCTTGAGCAAAAAAAAAAAAAAAAGCCAAGCAAGAGTGCAAGGCTCAACCAGTATATACACATTAAAAAAGAAAGAAAAGTGAAAATACAAGATCCCTCTATTCTTGCCTTGCAGACAAACACTTCAGCTGAAACTTTGCAGATTAACTTGGAGTGAAAAATCCTCTTCCTCCTAATATTTATCAGAATTCTTTAAAATGTTAGGGTATATTTATTTTAGTTTTAATGTCATATTTCTTGTATTATCCAAAAATCTTTGTTATCCAAAGGAGTGTTGCTTTAACTCTACAAAGGATTTAGGAGTGGGGCTGGGAATATGGCCTAGTGGTAGAGTGCTTGCCTCATATACTTGAAGCCCTGGGTTCAATTCCTCAGCACCATATATGCAGAAAAAGCCAGAAGTGGCGCTGTGGCTCACGTGGTAGAGTGCTAGCCTTGAGCAAAAAGAAGCCAGAGACACTCAGCCAAGTTTCCTTATCACTGTGAATGTCCAGAAATTATTTTTCTGGCATTGTAGTTAAGGACCCTAAGGGAGGAGTCCCTATGTTTAAAGGAAAATGTCACAAACCCTCACCTGCATCTATCTGGTGCAAGGAGACAGAGATCTGAGGATTGTTGTTCCAAACCAGGCCAAGGAAGGAGAGTCTCAGAGACTCACATCTCCCATAAGCCGCACAAAAGATGCCAGAGTGGCACTGTGGCTCAAGCAGTAGAGCCTTAGCCTTAAGCCTCATAACATCAGGGACAGTGCCTTGGCCCAAAGTTCAAGCCCCAGCACTGTCAAAAAGTAAGGATGAAAACTTCAGAAAACCAGGCACAACAATGTTTAGCCACTTTGCACCTTTGACGCAATGATGCATTCCCATAACTATACCTAAGAGTATCACTCAATAAAATCTTTCAATGATTAAAAAAAAAAAAAGAAGCCAGAGACAGTGCTTAGGTCTTGAATCTAAGCCCAGGGCTGGCAAAAAAAATTAAAAAAGGAAAAGAAAAGAAAGGATTTAGAGGAAAGGCATATTTTTATTTTTTATTTTTTATTTTTTTGGCCAGTCCTGGGACTTGGACTCAGGGCCTGAGCACTGTCCCTGGCTTCTTTTTGCTCAATGCTAGCACTCTGCCACTTGAGTCACAGCGCCACTTCTGGCCATTTTCTATATATGTAGTGCTGGGGAATTGAACCCAGGGCCTCATGTATATGGGCAAGCACTCTTGCCACTAGGCCATATCCCCAGCCCTTTTATTTACTTTTTAATGTGGGGCTGTTAATGCAATTTTAGAGAAATAGTATATCTAAGAGTGAGTAAAAGGGTAGTGGATTTAGAACTATCAAACTCTACTCTGTCCCTTTTAGTTGTATGACCTTGGTAAGTTACTTAATCACTGGAGTCCTTGTTTTAATAAGAGTTGTTTTGGGGGTTGAAAGTAGGTAATATATAAAGCACTTTAGCTCGGTGTCTGGCATATGGTTGGTTACTGTTTAGCAAATTAGCCACTCTTTTTAGCCTTTCAGAGTATAAGAGCCAAGAAAGGGATCTGTAGCTTCCTGGTCATTCTGAATGAATCAGCTTGTAGTGCTGTCAATGGCCTGATTTTATTGCTGAGGTCCTTCAGCTTGTTAAGCGAGTACTGAACCAGTGGAACCTACCCAAGTCCTTTAGTTTATAGTTTGTTTTTCAGATAGTGTTCTAATTTTTCACAGTAGGCTTTAAACTAAGATCTTCCTTCCTCCTTTCAAGTAGCTAGGATTACAGTTGTGTGCCACTATGCCTAACTCTGTTGCAGAATTTCTTGAGTATAACCATACTAAATCAAACTTTTACAGTATATACATGAATTTACATTTGTTTCTGTCTTCAGCTATCTGTATATATATATATTTTTTGGATAGTATTTATTTCAATTGTTTTAAATTTTCTTAAAGGAACATAAAACAAACCCAAATATGTCAACAGAATAGATAATCTAGAAAATTATTCAGGTGTGTTTACACTAACATAGGTGGAGAAAGTAGTCTTTTACGGTCTCATTTCCATTCTGAGAGACAAGGTACGTTCAGTCCTATGTGCCACAACAACACATAGTTCTGAATGGGCCCCACATAAATGTGCATGATAAGATAGTGAAGCTAATGAGAAAAAAATAAGGTGAATATCTTCATGATCTTGTAGAAAACAAAATGCCAAAAAATTATTACAAATCAATTATGATCACTGAAGACATGAATTAAATATTGCATTATTCTTTGTTTTTAATAATAATTACTTATTGTCAAAGTGATGTACAGAGGGGTTACAGTTTCATATGTAAGGTCATGGGTACAATTCTTTTTTTTTTCTGGGGAAAATTCTTTTTTTTTTTCTTCAAATTTTTATTATCAAACTGATGTACAGAGAGGTTACAGTTTCATACATTAGGCATTGGATACATTTCTTGTACTGTTTGTTACCTTGTCCCTCATACCCCCCTCCCTCCTCCCCATTTCCCTTTCCCCGCCTGAGGTGTTCAGTTCACTGTTTGGTGAAAGTGAACTATATATTTTTTTAATTGGGAGGGATGTTGAGTTGAATTGTGGGTTCAAGGTTAAGTGTTAATGAGCCAGATTTGACCATAGAGTTATTTTATTTTAGGAATATATTAAGTATGAGCTCTATACAAAAAAGAAAAAGCCATCTCTAGCAATTATCATTTTGGCTTTGAGCAATATTTTAATACTAATCATACTTTAATTTTACTTTAATTTTTATTATTGCCTTAGTGATAGATTGGGCAAGCTACCATTGTCACCAAAACAAAAAACTACATTTTCCAAATGGGTTCGACCAGAAGATCTCACCAACAATCCTACAATGATATACACGGTGTCCAGTTTTAGCATAAAGCAGGTAACATTATTTTGTATAATTTTCTGTATTTGAAAATGGGTTTGAGTTTTTTCTTAGGTTTTATGTGTTCACATACATGAGTGTAATTGGAAAGTTTGCCCATTTTGCATATTAAAATTAGTTTAACAGGGTTGGGGATATAGCCTAGTGGCAAGAGTGCCTGCCTCGGATACACGAGGCCCTAGGTTCGATTCCCCAGCACCACATATACAGAAAATGGCCAGAAGCGGCACTGTGGCTCAAGTGGCAGAGTGCTACTAGCCTTGAGCGGGAAGAAGCCAGGGACAGTGCTCAGGCCCTGAGTCCAAGGCCCAGGACTGGCCAAAAAAAAAAAAATTAGTTTAACAGGAGAGATTCCATCATGGCATTTTCTGCATGTTTACAATGTAGTCCAATAATTATCACCTCTTTATCACGTCTTTTTATGCATGCGAAGTCTATTTGGAACATATTTATCTTTTCTTTTCTAGACAGAGTTTTGCTTTTTTAATGCAAGCTGGCCTCAAATTATAATCCTCCTGTGTCAGCCTCTCAAATAACTAGGATTACAGCTATGTGCTACTATGCCCAGCTTATTCTATACATTTTGACTTAACCACTGAGATAATTATGTAGTATGAAGAACATTAAGATTAGGAACTTGAAAGTCTGAATTTCACCTTTAATAAGAGAATGGTTACAAAAAGTATTTAAATGTCTAACCATTCTAAATTAGCTTTATTGAAATACTTCATTCCACTTTTCTAGGATTTGTTTTAATGAAATAGGAATCAGCAGAATGGCATTTCTAATTTTGCTATTCAAACAAGATATCTAATATAAAAAGTTAGATAGTAGGTGCAGAATGTAAGTTCTGTACTAATGTTGAAAATACATGAATGAAGGAATATATTAATACTTGCTTCTTATTAACAGACAATAGTATCGGATTGTTCCTTTGTGGCATCACTGGCCATCAGTGCGGCTTATGAGAGGAGATTCAATAAAAAATTGATTACCAGGTAATACTTTGTATCTGTTCTGTTAGCTCTATTCATAATGGTTTCTTTCTTGGAAATTTAGAACTTAGCAAGTGGAGAGCATATTACTAGAATATCTGGCTTTTCTCCAGAGGTGAGGCAGATGGTTTGTAAGTGTGGAAAGATGTGCTGAAGTACTAAGGACACCTATGAATATAGTAACTATAAGATATGTAGGATAAATGAAGAAATGAATCCGCCAGGCGCTGGTGGCTCATGCCTAAATCCTAGATACTCAGGAAGCTGAGATCTGAGGATCACAGTTCAAAGCCAGCCTAGGCAGGAAAGTCCATGAGATTCTTATCTCCAATTAACCACCAGAAAACTGGAAGTGGGGCTGTGGCTCAAGTGGTAGAGTACTAGCCTTGAGCTGAAGAGCTCAGGGACAGCACGCAGGCCCCAAAGTTCAAGCCCCACGACCGACCAAAAAAAAAAAAAAAGAAAGATAGAAATGAATCAAAGCAAACTGTTGTATTTATAATATTTGTAAAATTGTATAGTAAGGTAGCTTTTGAACACTTGTGGCTGTTGGGGAATTGAAATGGGTTAGTCTGTAAAATAAAATAGCCTGCAAATAAAATGTTTGTAAGATTTTGAAAACACAAAAAAAAGTAACATTGGAAAATGTTGACTGATTGTTGAAATCATAATATATTTGACTAAACAAAATGTTAAATTTTGCCAGGCACTGGTGGCTCACTCCTGTAATCCTAGCTACTTAAGAGGCTGAGATCTGTGAGAATTGTAGTTTGAAGACAGCCTGTGAGACTCTTATCTCCAATTAACCACCAAAAAGCTGAAAGTGGCTTTGGCTCAAGTGGTAAAATGCTAGCCTTGAGCTCAAATGTTCATGGACAAGAAGTGCCCAGGCTCCGAGTTCAAGCCCCAGGACTTGGCAAGCCAAAAAAAATTTTTTTAATTAAATTTTTGTTTTACTTTTATTCTTTAAACTTTATTGTTATTGGAAAATATAAAATGGCATATATTTCTGTTGGCTAGAACTTTGTTAGAAAGTAGCCAAGTGTTTCTGAAATACTTTCTTGTTTTTTGTGTCAGTACATGGCCTATTATTGCTTGCTAGGCAGGCACTGTACAACTGAAACACGTTTCCTTATGCTTTATTTGTCACATAGGGTCTTGAGTTTTGCCCAGGGCCGGCTTGAGGCTGTAATCTTCTTACCTATGGACTTCTCCATAGTTGTGATCGCAGGTGCACAGCACCAGGCCGAGGTTAGTTGGTGGTCTTGGTAGCTTTTTGTCTGGGCTGAGCTCAAACCACAGTTCTCTGTATTTCATCTTCTGAATAGAGACCACAAGCATGAACCACCATGTCTGTCTGGCTCTTGTTCAGTTTTTAAATCTATATTAAGTTCATTCAGTGTTGAAATTATTAAGCATTATTTTTTACATTCAGGTTTCCTTATGTGAGCTTTGTTTCTTCAGTGATAAGAATACAAAGATGAATTCAGTAGTAATTAATTTGTTATTGCCATATAAATTGCAGTATATTTTTAAAAATTTATTTATTGTCAAAATGATGTACAGAGGGGTTACAGTTTCATACCTAAGGCAATGATTACATTTGTTATCAAACTGGTTACCTCCCCCCTCATTTTTCTCTCACCTTCCCTAAATTGCAGTATGTTTGATTGGTCCAAATCTACTATAAGAGAAATTGTTGCCGGGCATTGATGGCTTAGGCCTGGAATCCTAGCTACTCAGGAGTCTGAGATCTAAGGATTGTCATTCAAAGCTAGCCTAGGCAGGAAAACCCATGGCACTCTTAATTTCCAATTAGCCACCAGAAAACTGCAAGTAGCCCTGTGGCTCAAGTGTAGAATTCTAGCTTTGAACAAAAGAGCTCAGGATCAGTGCCCAGGCCCTGAGTTGACCAACAGGAAAAAAAAAAGCAAGCAAGAAAATTGTCCCTGACAGTTATTACAAATATTGTACTGTGCAACTCTACTGCCTTATAGAGTTGTACTTAGTGCATAATTGAAATGAGCACTTTACTTTTGGAGTCAGTGATAAATAATTTAAACTGATTTAAAATATAGCCACTTAGTTTACTTACTGAAGTATATAACTAAAACTTGAGCACTTTTCATAACATTATGAAACTTACACTATATTTTATGATCTCATAATACTTTCTTAAGCTGGGAGTGGGCGGGTATTTGCCTATAACCCCAGCACTTGGGAGGCTGAGGCAGGAAGAACATGAATTTGAGGCAAACTTGGGCTAAATAGTGAATTTCGGCCAACCTTGGTTCACATAGTGAAACTTTCTCAAAGTAATTTAAAAAACACAAAATTTTATTTATAGTAAACAAGTATTTTAGGATAAAGTTTTTTCAGGTTTATTCACTGTTTATTTTTATAAAATTGCAAAGACAATAGTATGTGTCTAAATAAGTGGCATATGTTTAAGTATGAAATCTGGTATGGTACTTGATAGTGAATATTAATGTTCATATTTCAATATTTATTTTTCTTACCTAAAGCATAATTTACCCTCAAAATAAGGATGGCGAACCAGAGTACAATCCATGTGGAAAGTATATGGTAAAACTCCACCTCAATGGTGTCCCAAGAAAGGTGAATAATGTTTCTCCCTCTTTCCCCCATCTTCTCTCTTCCCATCCCCATTTTTTAAAATTTAATTTAATTTCATTGTCAAGGTGAAACAGAGAGGGGTTACAATTACATATGTAAGGTAGTGAGTACATTTCTTGTCAAACTTGTTACCCCCTCCTTCATTTTTCTCCCACTTTCCCTCCCTCATCCCCATTTTTGAGAGCCATTAATATTATCTCTATAAACATTTTGTCATTTTAGTTGATTTTGAATGTGTGATATACATATTATTACCAAAAGCATTATGTGCTAGTAATCAAAAATAAAACTTATGACAAATATAAAGTGGATTCTAGTTGTTGTTGTTTGGTTTTTCACTGTGTTGCCCAGGCTTTCATGAACTCTTGGCTGATCAAGTAATCCTCCCAAGTATCTAGAACTATTGCTTTGTGTCCTCTTCCCTAGCTATAAGTATTTTTATTAGTGGGTCTGAGAAAATTTGTACAAATTTTCAATAATGCTTAACATTTAACTACCAAAAAAATCCAGAAATGCAGCTGTGACCTGAGCCCAAAGCTCAGTGACAGTGCACCCAGGTCTTGAGTTCAATACCCATGGCTGGCACCAAAAATTTTTTTAGCATGATAGTTCTCTTTTTTTTTTTTTTGAGATAGAGTCTCACTAGCCTAGACTGGCCTTGAGCTTTCAGTTCTCCTGACACAGCCTCCTAGGTGCTGGGATTACATTTGTACACTACCTTGACTGGCACATCTCTCTCTCTCTCTCTCTCTCTCTCTCTCTCTCTCTCTCTCTCTCTCTCTCTCTTACTCTCTTTCTCTCCCTCCCCCTCTCCCTCTCCCTCTTCCTCTCCCTCTCCCCTCCTCTCTTTCTCTCTCTCCCTCTCTTCCCCCTCTTTGTCTCTCTCCCCTCCCTCCTCTCCCCACTTCCCACTTGAGCCCAGCTTTACTTCTGGCCTCTTGGTAGTTAATTGGAGATAAGAGTCTCAGGAACTTTCCTGCCTGGGCCAGTTTTGAACCAGGATCCTGAGATCTCAGCCTCCTGTGCAGCTAGAACTTCAGTCATGCGCCACCTGCTCCCAGCTTGCTTTAATTTTTTTTTAAGTACTCTGAATTCTTTTACAAGGGCACTCATTGCATGTTTAAATTCTCTAATACCTGTGTCTGCTCCCAGTTCTGTATATCAGTTTCCAAATCACCTGGGAGCTTGGTAAAACTGTAGAATGTCAGCCCTCACGACCTCAGAACCACTGAATCAGAATCTGTATTTTAACAAGATCTCCTGGTGCGTCTAGGCTCAAAAATCATTGCTCTATAGCTCAATGACATTCAAATTTTAATGTGTACAGAGATCATTTAGAGGCCTTTTAAAGTGTAGATTGTTAGTCCCCTCCAGAGTTCCTGTAAGTTTGAGAGGAGATCAGAACTTGCATTCTATCAGGTTCAATGCTGATGCTGTTGTCTTTGAGACTCTAATTACTTAAAAACTAGACAAAAGTTTTGAAAAATCTTTTTCAGAACTCTAACTTGTAAACTCTTGTTTAAAAAAATCTTTGGGTGCTAGGCATGGTGATTCGTGCCTCTAATCTCAATGACCTGGGAGGCAGAGGAAGGAGGATTACAAATTTGGGGTTAGTCTGGGCTGCATAGTGAAGAACAAAGAATAAAACAAATGATTGCTAATTCTATTAGTCTGTCAAAATTCCTATCCCTGGGCTGGGGATATAGCCTAGTGGCAAGAGTGCCTGCCTCGGATACACGAGGCCCTAGGTTCGATTCCCCAGCACCACATATACAGAAAAAACGGCCAGAAGCGGCGCTGTGGCTCAAGAGGCAGAGTGCTAGCCTTGAGCGGGAAGAAGCCAGGGACAGTGCTCAGGCCCTGAGTCCAAGGCCCAGGACAGGCCAAAAAAAAAAAAAAAAAAAATTCCTATCCCTATGACTTTCAAATCCATTTTAAAATAGAAAATAGTTACTATATCTTTGTGGTAATTAAATGTGGTTTTTTAGCACTAATATTCTACTTTTACAGCTGTGAGCCTTTTTTTTTTACAGTTTTAAACTAAAATGACAGGCCATGGTACTATTATTTAATAGCAGTAACCCCCTTCTCACTGCGTCATTGAGGCTAGCCTAGAACTTACTATGTAGTCAAGCTGGCCTGAAACTTGAAATTCTCCCACCATAGCTTCCCTTGTTCTGAGATTGCAGGCATGAACCACCATGCCTGGCAATGAGGACTTTTGATAATTATTGTAAAAATATATAGACCGCATATTTTAGAATCCCTAATAACTTTGATGGTAGTTATATGACATATAACTAGTGATTTACCTGTTAAGTGGTACTAGCTTGTAAGGCTGAGTGGAGCACATATTAAAATGACCAATAATTTATAATTGATTAGTTTCTAGAAACATGAATCTCTTAAAGTAAGCATATTGTGCCTTTTATTGATATGAAGGTTTTTTTTTGGTTGTTTTATTTTTTTAAATGGAGAGGAGGGTTGGAGGAATGACTCAGTGGTAAGAGCATCTAGCAAGTGGGAGGCCCTGAGTTTAAACCCCAGTACCACTAATATGTGTGTGTGTGTGTGTGTATATACATATGTATATGTATGTATATATATGCACATGAGAGAGAGAAAAGGGATTTTAAAATATTTTCTTTTCCTTAGGGAAATAAATGTTCTCTTTCTCCAGGTGATAATTGATGACCAGTTACCTGTTGATCATAAAGGTGAACTGCTGTGTTCTTATTCCAACAATAAAAGTGAATTATGGGTATCTCTCATAGAAAAAGCATACATGAAAGTTATGGGAGGATATGATTTCCCAGGATCCAACTCTGTAAGTACAAGATGGTATGCTGCAGACATGGTCTTACGTTATCTAATAGGATTATATTTAAACTTATTTTTGTTCATGAGGAAAGAAAATACAATCCCAGAAAATGTTGGTATTATGGGGGTATGCATTTTCTCATATAAGGATAGCATATTTTTAGATTCTGAATCCAGAAAAGCCTGAAGTATGTCTGCTGTAATGTTGAGATATAGGGCCTATTGTAGCATATACAGTTTCAGATCAGAGAGATATGTCATAGTGAAGTTTTTATCTATATTTTGATATGTAAGTTCTGGTACAAGAGGTTTTCTCTACCCTAACATAACCTCTAAAACTGAGCTATTGCTCAGTCAGACATATTGCTATGTCTTTTCGTTGCATGAAATAAAGTGTCAGACTTTAAGACAGAAATTAGATTGATGAAGCTTTGAGTTTGCACACTTAACCAGCTGTGGCTTTATCTTTCTTAGCTTCTTTGTTGTGTATATTATAATAGCTATCTCTTACAGGCTGTAAACATTAAATGAACTATGTGAATCACCCACCAATCATACCTGATTAGTTTCCCTTCCTAATTCTGGACTTCCTGCACTCTAGGATTTTAAAATGTTAGGAAAGAATGTAAAATCATAGTTTTAAACAGTATAATTTTGACAATTTTTCTTCCCAGCCTGCACATTCAGTTGCTCTATTTTGTCATCCAAATACTTGGTAGTAGCTTTGTAATCCATTGCCTTTTAATTTACTCCGTGTATCTTAGAGGAAGAATGGAGATCCATGTCAGAATGTTACAGGTGACTCTCATTGTAAGAACTTATTAAGTGGGACGTGACCAGCATCAGCAGAGCAGTTTTTTTTTCTGTTGTGTTTTGAGTGTTTTTTTTTAAATTTATTATAAATTCTTTTATATTCAGCAAAAACAGAGAAACATCCTTGCCTTCTGATTTATCCCTATCAAAATTATTATAGCAAATCAGTGAGATTTAATAGCTACCCAAAGGGTTTATAAAGTTGAGAACATTAACAAAATGTGTTTATGTTTCAGAATATTGATCTTCATGCGTTGACTGGGTGGATACCAGAAAGGATTGCTATGCATTCCGATAGCCAGACTTTCAGTAAGGATAATTCCTTCAGAATGCTTTATCAAAGGTAATTTTTTTTGCTGGCTCTCGGGCTTGAACTTAGGGCTTGGGCACTATCCCTTATGAGCTTTTTTTGTGCTCAAGGCTAATGCTCTACTTCTTGAGCCACAGAGCCACTTCCTACTTTTTTTTGAGTAATTTATTGGAGATAATAGTCCCATAGACTTTTCTGTCTGGGCTGGCGTCAAGTTGAGATCTTCATATCTCAGCCTCCCGAGTAGCTAGGATTATAGGTATGCACCACTAGCACCTGTCTTTTGCTTTCCTGCTTTGTAGTAAAAGGAGCTATGTAAAAGTATTATATATACCTCACTTAGGATAGAAATTGTAGAAGTCACTTCCTGTTTTAGTTTTTTTGAGACAGGATCTCACTGTGTGGCCCAGGTTGACTTCAAAGTCATAATCCTTCTTAGTGCTGTGATTTCAAGCCTTTGCCATTCCTGGCAGAAGCTGTCACTTTTAGTTATCAGAGAAATTGTTTTTAAAATTTAACATGACATGCTTACTGCAGTCAGCCTGCAGTTATGTTTATAGCTGCATAATTATAGTTAATCAAATATGTACATTACCTGAAATATTTGAATCTGTATTATGTAATGTGGAAAAATTATTATTATTTGCCAGTGCTGGGGCTTGAGTTCAGGGCCCGAGCACTGTCTCTGGCTTCTTTTTGCTCAAGGTTAGCACTCTACTACTTGAGCCACAGAACCACTTCTGGCTTTTTCTATATATGTGGTGCTGACGAATTGAACCCAGAGCTTCATGTATTTGAGGCAAGCACTCTACCACTAGGCATAGTACCAGCCTAAAATTACTTTGTACTTACTAAATAGCCAATTTTGAGATAAGATAGGAAAAGAGTCTTGAGAATTTAAGATTTACACAGATAATCCATATGTAGAAACTGAATTATCCAAACAATATCCAAACCATATTAGAGTTATCCAAGCAGTAATAATACATTAAGTAGCAAAACCAGAGAACACAATGATTTGATCAATAAGCAATATCTCCTTTTAGGAAGTGCATCTAGTATTCTACATCTTTATGCTTATGTGTAAAAAGAAAATTTTAGCATTTGCTTTTCTTCACTTGATAGATTTCTGCTTGAGCATTACCAGGATAATCTTAGCTACATTGTGGATTAAGATGTCTTGTTAAAGTGTGGTTAAGGGTGTTAGGAATAGCCCATTTTTGAAAATATTTTTAAACCTATAGAAAATTTATGTTGACCTTAAAAAAGAAGTAAGTGCTCTGAGATTTTTTTCAGTGTGTTTCCTCTAACCCCTTGTCTTTGGGGTCACTCCAGATTTCACAAAGGGGACGTCCTCATCACTGCGTCCACTGGGATGATGAGCGAGGCTGAAGGAGAGAAGTGGGGCCTGGTTCCCACACACGCATACGCTGTTTTGGATATAAGAGAGTTCAAGGTTATGCCTTAGATTCTTTTTTCTCTTATTTTTCTCATTTGGTAAGACATCATAAGGATCTCAATAGTTGAAATAACAGAAAGAGTCAGCAACAACAGAATATCCCTCTATGTTAGACCTTGTCTGTGTAACCAGGGTTCATTTAATAATGAAATACAATCCAAGAAATTGCCCATGGGTGATGTTTGTAAGCTATGGTGTCGGTGTGTGTGTGTGTGTGTGTGTGTGTGTGTGTGTGTCTGTGTCTGTGTCTGTGTGTACGTGTCTGTGTCGGTGTCTGTGTCGTGTCCTTGTGTCTGTCTGTCTCCCTCTTGGGGCCATGCTGAACAACACATGAACACATGAAATCAAATACAAGAGAAAATGAGATAGTCAAGAGATGAGTGGGTAGTAGATGAGGCAGCAGCTATCCTAACATGGCATCATACTTCCATAGTATGTGTTTCTACTTTTATATGGCTGACAGTACCATAGGCTTATTTTTACTAGCACTACAACAAAAGAAAACACTAAAGCCCAGCACATAGAAGGCAGAGGCAAGAGAACCAAGAGTTCAAGGCCTGAACTACATAGTGAAACTCTGTCTTGAAAAAAACAAAACACAACAAACCATGGTTCTAAACATTATCATCTGCTGTTTATAATTTAGAATATATAATTAGAATTCTAGAACACAGACCTCTTAGCTTACTTAGTTATATGAGTAATGCATTACATGCTAACATTACAATGACTAAGCAACAGGAATTTTTTAGGGACATTATAATCTTAGCAGTCTACTGTTACTTATGTGGTCCATCATTGACGGTTGTTACAAAGTACATAACTTCGTATGAATTGTGAAAGCAGTGGTGGCAAGTGATAGTAAAATTGGCTACTTAAAGCAAGACAAAAATTTAAGCTGACAGGTTTGTTTTGGATTTTAATTTGCCACATGCACCAGCAAAAATAGGGTAAATAAGTTATTGTTCCATTCTGTGTATTTGAAGTAATTGAAGTTACTGCTCAAAACCGGTGTTACCCAGCTTGGACACACATCCTTCACTGTGGAGCTGGCTGGTTTGTCTTTGTTTATGTGGACTCTGTACTTTGTTATCTTGGCTTAAACTGTTACATGGGTGTTAAAATCGGAGGGCTTTCTCCAGTTTTCTTTTTTTGGGCATATATATTCACAGTTTCCTGGGTTCGTTTTTATTGCTTAACTGTTGTTTTTGTTTTGCCCGTCGTGGAGCTTGAACTCAGGGCCTGAGCACCGTCCCCGGCTTCTTTTTGCTCAAGGCTGGCACTTTGCCACTTGAGCCACAGAACCACTTCTGGCTTTTTTCCATATATGTGGTGCTGAGGAATCGAACCCAGGGCTTTATGTATACGAGGCAAGCACTCTACCACTAGGCCATATTCCCAGCCCTTAACTGTTGTTCTTGTTGTACATATTTTGAGATATTTACTTTTTTGTGTGTGGTACCATGGCTTGAATTTGGCTTCTCACTCCCACTCAGCTTATTGTAGCTGGTGGTCTACCACTTGAGCACTTCTCATCTGGTGTTTTGATGGCTAATAGGAAATGGAGTCATGCATATTTTTTCTGTCTTTAAACCACCATCTTCCAGTTGTCAGCCTTCTGAGTAGCCAGGATAACAGGTGTGAGCCATTGGCACCTAGAGCTTGACATATCTTTAAAAAGTATCTCCATGTCTATCTTACTCAGATATTCATCTTTAGGATCTTTTTAGTATACATTTATAATACGAAGGAGTTCATTATGTTTGTTTGTATACTTACATACAGTGCTCTTCAGATGTATTCACCTCCTCCACCATGTTCTCATTTCCCCCTCCCTCTAACCCCCCTTCCCAAACAGTGATTGGTGGATTTCACTATCTTGCTGCTACTTATTGTAGGTGTAATATATCCTTTGATCCTCTTTACCCCACACTCTATCTTTTCTCCCTCCTCCTTCCTGCTGGTCTCTTCTAAGTCCTTCCTTTGCACTCACGACTCATCACCATTACAGTTGTCATGAGACCTCTTTTTTGTATATAGTCTTGAAGCTGCCCACACAGAGTCATCATTTGTGGCCTTCTTCATTTAAAATTTTTTAATATTAATACTCCCACAGTTATTACTTTTTTTTGTCTGACCTGCTTGTACAATGACCTTAACATCTTCAGTTTAGTCTTGTTTATCTGCCCTTTGCATTGTCTTTGTATCTCTTCCTAGAGGTAATGGTCCATAAGTAATCTACTGTGAGGAACAGCTCTGGTCAAGCTGCTTGCAGTCCATACATGTTTTTTCATGGTATTTCTGAACCTGTCCATGGCCTTTCCTTTGCTGCTACTCAGAAATAACTTAATGAATGGAATATTTCAGCAAAGCCAGTTTTTCTTAAAAATAAATCCCTAGTAATTCTTCACATATTCTAGGTCCTCTGAATTGCTGATCTGCTTATCACTAAAAATCTGTAGGGAGCCAGGTGCCAGTGGCTCCTGGCTACTCAAGAGGCTGAGATTTGAGGATCACAGTTTGAGTGTGTGTGTGTGTGTGTGTGTGTGTGTGTGTGTGTGTGTATGTGTGTGTGTGTGTGTGTGTGTGTGTTTGCCAGTCCTGGGTCTTGGACTCAGGGCCTGAGCACTGTCCCTGGCTTCTTTTTGCTCAAGGCTAGCACCCTGCCACTTGAGCTACAGCGCCACTTCTGGCCATTTTCTACATATGTGGTGCTGGGGAATCAAATCCAGGGCTTCATGTATACCAGGCAAGCGCTCTTGCCACTGGGCCATATTCCCAGCCCTTGAGGATCACAGTTTGAAGCCAGCCTGAGCAGGAAAGTCAGTGAGACTCTTATTTCCAACTAACTACCAGATAACTGAAAGCAGCTCTGTGGCTCAAGTGGTAGAGTGCTAGCCTTGAGCTGGAAAGCTCACAGACAGTGCCCAGGCTGTGAATTCAAGCCCCTTGCTTGACCAAAAAAAAAAAATATATATATATCTTTAGCCATATATCCTTGAATGTCCCTGATATCTGAAAAGCTTAGCTCAAGGTTCTTCTCTTAGGAAGGCCTTAGGAAGTGTGGTCCTAAAATAAGGGAAGTTTCCTTCTGTAGAAAGAACTGTTTTGGTGCTTGCTTTTTTGGACTTTGGCTAATGGAGTACCCTTCTGCACAGAAGTAAATTTTGCCTTGCTGAGACAAAAAAAAAAAAACACCCAAAATTTTGGTGGAAATGATTAAACTGTGTATTGATTGATGTGTGGTAAGGCACAGGTGGTGTAGAAGAAACTGAGAAAATAAGCTTCTCAGGAGTGTACTATATCCAGAAATCACCTCTGTCCTGGCCTACAATATGCTACCATATAAAATACATGCTGTAGTGGCTGATGCCTATAATCATAGCTACTACTTAGGAAGCTTGAGTTAAGAGGGTTGTGCTTTCAGGACATAGTGCTTTGAAAAAATACTTTTGAGACCCCATCTCAACCAATGGATGGCATTCAGTTGCCATTCCAGCTATGCAGGAAGTATAAATAGAAGGATTGCTGTCTAGACCATCCTGGGAATAAATGTGAAATCCTATTTGAAAAATAGTGAAAGCAAGCCAGGCACTGGTAGCTCATGCCTATAATCCTAGCAACTCAGGTGGCTGAAATCTGAGGATTGCAGTTCAAAGCCAGCCCAGGCAGGAAAGTCTGTGAGACTCTTTTCTCTAATTAACCCTAAAAAGCTTTAAGTAGAGCTTTGGCTCAAGTGGCAGAGAACTATCCCTGAGCAAAAAATTTCAGGGACAGTGTCCAGGCCCTTGAGTTCAATCCCCAGGACTGTCACACCTACACAAAAAGCAAAAAGGGCTAGGGATATGACTTTAAATGCTAGCATGCCTGCTTAGTAAGCAGACCCCAGTACTGTCAAAGGCAAAAAATAAAAAATAGCAAAGGATTTTTGAGTATCCCCAGCCAGTTTGATTTAGAACATTAGAAAAAAATGATTTCTTAAGTGAACTATTTGAAGACAGATGATCTTGTAATTGCCAGCTTTTATTTTTGTGAATCAGCGCAACCAGTTCTGTAGACTAATTTAGTACACACGGAGGAGCATTGCTATAATCTTAATGGTTTCAGTAGCGCTTCTAAAAAAGATACATGCCATCACCATTTCAAGTTTAGTATCATTGAGAAGACTTGTGCAAATAGGTAACAACATAAGAATAGGATATTGTTTGAATGTAATAGTTTCTCAGCACTGTAAGGTTTAGTGGAGAGTTAGTAATTAAAAGGAGAGGAGCACCCAGCACTGGTGGCTCATGCCTATCACTGAAGCTACTTAGGAGGTGGAGGCTTGCAGTGAGTCAGCTTTGGCAGCAAAGTCCATGAGACTCTTTATCTGCAGTTATCCACCAAAAAGTACGAAGTATAGGTGTGGTGGTTCAAGAGGTGGAGCACGTGGTTCAACTTTGAGTGAAAAAGCTAAGGACAGCACTCAGGCCCTGAGGTCAAGCCCTAGTACTGGCACAAAATTGAGAAAGGAAATTACTAAATATTTGATCATGTGCATGTGTTACTTCCTGTGTTTATTTATAAAGTGATCATTGGTCCCATTTTATTCTGATTCCTTGGTTGATAATCTTTTTTTTTTCTCATTGCTTCAGTCTTCACTGAGAGAAAAAGGGGATTAGAAAAGGCCTTCAGGAAAGGTAGCCATGTGAGCTAATTCCTTTCAAGACAGAATCAAGGATGAATTATGGGATTGTGAGAACCAAGACTACATTAGAGTAAAAATGACTGGAAAACAAGATGTAACCAAAGTAGAAAGGGCTTTGAAAAGGCAAGAGATACTTGATGCTCTCCAGCAGTCATGTCCAATGGGACTTTCTGTGATGGGCAAGATTCTGTGTGTGTGCGCTGTGTATCAGCCTCTAGCTACACATGGGCATTGAAGGTTTAAATAACTGTGTGCACCTCGTGACTAACCATAGCTCAGTTCTAAGGAGGACAGAGCCATTTATGGCTTTTGTCCTATATATGACCTAGTAAAAGTGATACGTTAATTTGAAGGAAAAGAGCTAAGAAGTATCCCAATAAAGAATTATATAATAATCAGGTAAGCCTATTTTGCAACTTAATGTTACCCTGTTTTTTAACATAGGGCTTGAGATTTATCCAGTTGAAAAACCCTTGGAGCCATTTACGTTGGAAAGGAAGATATAGTGAAAATGATGTAAAAAACTGGACTCCAGAATTGCAAAAGTATCTTAACTTTGATCCTCGAACAGCTCAGAAAATAGATAATGGTAAAAATTATTTAATTTTGATCCATTTGCACGTCAAATAGCATGTTTTAACAAGAGGAAATGTAATTTACATCATTTTTAAGTCATTAAGATTTTTTTAGATTAACAAAGATTTAATTTTCAGGAATATTTTGGATTACCTGGGACGATCTCTGTCAGTACTATGATGTTATTTATTTGAGTTGGAATCCTGGTCTTTTTAAAGAATCAACATGTATTCACAGGTAACTTTTCGTGCATTTTAGTATTATGGTTCACAGTATTCGTGTGTGTGTGTGTGTGTGTGTGTGTGTGTGTGTGTGTGTGTGTGTGTGTGTGTGTTTTCTCCTCAGTACTGGGGTTTAAACTTAGGGCTTTATACTTTCTAAGCAGGTGCTCTACCACTTGAGCCACACACCTCCTTCGCCCTATAGTCCTTTTATGCTTTATTTTTCAGGAAGAGTGGTTATTTTTGCCAAAGGCTAGCCTCAGACAAAAATTCTATTTTGCCTGCCACATAGCTTGTATTGCAGGCATATAGTACCATTCCTTGCTTGTTTGTTTTGGGGTGTCCTGCTAGCTTTCCCTGGGCTTCCCTTTGAACTGTGATCCTTCTGCTTCATTTCCTGAGTAGCTGGGCTTACAAGCATAACCTTTCAGTTTTATTTTTAATTTAAAAGGTAATGCATAGTTTAGAAGGACTAACATTTCCTGTTTTCTTGTACTAACTCTGTTTTCTTTTTCTGTTTCTTGAAATACCAAAAGTATTTGAAAAGAACAAGTAGTGTTACATTTTAGCTCTGTGAGAAATTTAATCATTACCTTCTTTGTTGACTTTATCTTTTAGTACTTGGGATGCTAAGCAAGGACCTGTGAAAGATGCCTATAGCCTGGCTAACAACCCCCAGTATAAACTGGAGGTGCAGTGTCCACAAGGGGGCGCTGCTGTTTGGGTTTTGCTTAGTAGACATATCACAGACAAGGTACTGCTACCCTTCTTTTTTTGTTTTTTGTTTTTTTAATAATAACATAGAGACTTTTATTATGATTTGCAAATCTTTTAAAATACAAGAAACAAAGGGGGCAAAAAGTTTTAAAACTATTTTTTACAGATGTATATGCCAACATAATGTCCTATTACATTTTACAATGATATAAAATACATAAAAAGTTTATAGCTTCTGCATACATAAAATTACTTAAATTGATTTCTATAATCTAACATTGCAATATGCACATATTTACCCTCCCTTCCAATGACACATACGTACTTTAAAAGGTGGACTCTTAAATCCATAATTTGGTCACCAGCCTGTTTCACTTTATAGGATGCCCTGAAAATTATATAATTCTTTTTTTTTTCAGATAAATGTTTTTCTTTAAGGAATCTTGTATCTTTTTATAATACTTAAAAAATCTTATTCAAAAATTTTCTCTGAAGAAAATGTGAAGGATTTTATGCTTTCCAGTAAGGATTTTTATTAACACTAGAACCCAGTGAAGGAGATTTGGATATGTGAAATCATTATAGAAAAAAAAGCCACACTCCTGATCTTAATACCCTAGAATTTTATGTAATACCTCATTCAACATAATCATTTACTGAAGTGACATTTATGTGCAGAAAACTTTTTGCAGAATAGCTTTAAAAAGCACCCTTATTTTTAACATTAGGAGAATTTCATGCCTATTTTCCTAACCAGATTAAATTCTTTGTGATTATTAGGATGACTTTGCAAATAACCGAGAATTTATCACAATGGTTGTATACAAGACTGATGGCAAAAAAGTTTATTACCCAGGTATGTTTACTAGCCAAATAATGTTACAATACATATTTTATTCACATTTGAGAATAACACTTTATGTAGGTGACATGTAGAAATAGTTTTCCTGTGTTGGTCATCATAAAACCAAAAAAATGTATAGAGTCCAAGCATATTGTATTGATTTTTTTGTTTTGCAGTACTGGGGTTTAAAGTGGAGCCTCAACATGTTCTACCACCATCATGCCTACAGCCTTTTTTTGCCCTAGTTATTTTTGAGAGAGTCTCCCTTCCTGCCATGGCCGGCAGCAGATCTCCCTCCGCCTATTGTAGGCTTCCCATTGAAGCTGAAATGACATGTGCCACCACACCCAGAAGCTTCTGTTAGGATGAAGTCTCTTGGGACTTTTCTGCCCTGCCTTGTTCCTATTCTGTGTTTCCTGAAGAGCTGGGATTAGAAATGTGAACCACCAATGCCTGTCTAGAATGTGTAGCTCTTAAATTTCAGATCTATTGTTCCATTTCTTTCTATAGTATAGATTACGATTTAAGATGGTTAAAAACAAAACTCTTTTGTATAGTGATTTTCTTTTTTTTTTTTTCTTTTTAGTTGGTCATAGGGCTTGAACTTTGAGCCTAGGTGCTGTCCCTGAGCTCTTCAGTGCAAAGCTAATGCTCTGTTACTTGAGCCACACCACCACTTCTGGTTTTCTGCTGGCTAATTGGAGATGGGTCAAACAGACTTTCCTGCCCAGGCTGGCTTTAAACCGTGATCCTCATATCTCAGCCTCCTGAGTAGCTAGGATTATAGGCATGAGCCTCTGGTGGCTGGCTTAGTGATTTTCTTTTCCAGAATTATTTTCAGGTTTTTATTTTCATCAGCATATTAAATAAGGCAGATCTTGTTGTTCCCCATTGATAAGTATAAATTGAGAAATAGATTAAAAACTTTGCTAAAGATCACAGATCTCCCCATTCTTTTACTAAATTACATCACCTCTGAACATTAATGACTAAATACTTATTTTGGATATTAAAATGTTTCAGGGGTAGGTCATATTGAAATATTCTTAGATGATGTTATGAAAGTATCTTGAATAACATACACTAATTGACATCTCTGAAATGACTTTTATCAGGCTTGATTGATAGGACTACCACAGAATCTATCAGGTAGCATTATTAACAAAAATCTGAAATAATCTGAATTATTCAGATTTTCTGAACTACCAATTGGAGGCATAGATAAAATGTGTTATATTTATATTATGTAGATGGCTAAAAGGAATAATCTGCACTAGGCATGCTGGTGGATTCATGTTTGTAACTGTAGCTACTCTGGAGACTGAGACTTGGAGGATCTTGGTTTGAAGCCAGCTGACACAGAAAAACTACAAGACTCTGTCTCCAAAATAACCAGCAAAATGTCAGACTGGAGGTTTGGCTCCAGTGGTGGAACACTACTTGTGAGCAAAGGCACTGAGTTCATCCCCCAGTAGCTTTTGCTTGTCAAAAAACTGGAAAGTGATGTCATTCACCAGCTTTGTAGATTGAGTCAGTTCTTGTTCATTACTTTACTACCAACCCTAAAATGTCAACTAAGGAAAGAAAAATCTTTTCCATTTGTCTGCTTGTCTGTCTGCAGCTGACCCACCTCCATACATTGATGGAATTCGAATTAACAGCCCCCATTATTTGACTAAGATAAAGCTGACCACACCTGGGACCCATACCTTTACCTTAGTGGTTTCTCAATATGAAAAACAGAACACAATCCATTACACAGTCCGGGTAAGTAAAAACATCACACACTAACAAAAAGCATAATGTGTCTCTTAGGAACACATAACTAGTGTTCAAAGCCAATTTCCTGCCTCAGACCTTGTGAGTGCTGAGGGAGTGGGGCAGGGGAAGAGTTCATATGCCTCATTTTTGTGTTTTGCTTTGTTTTTGTTTTTGTCATAAATGGTTTTACCGGGTACCAGTGGCTCATTGCCAGTAAGCCTAGCTGAGATCTGAGGATCATGTTTCAAAGCCAGCCCAGGCAGGAAAGTCCATGAGACTCTTATCTCCAGTTAACCACCAGAATACCGGAAGTGGCACTGTGGCTCAAAGTGGTAGAGCACTTACCTGCCTTGAGCTGAAGAGCTCAGGGACAGCGCCCAAGCCCAGAGTTCAAGACCCATAACACTCCAAGCCTCCCCTCCACCCCCCCCCCCCCCAAGGAATGGTTTCAAGGAATAACATTTAAATTTTGGGGTTTGGGGTTTTTTTTGTACCAATCCTAGGGCTTGAATTCAGGGCCAGGGCACTGTCCCTGAGCTTCTTTGCTCAAGGCTAGCACTCTACCATTTGGGCCTCAGCTCTACTTCCAATTAATTGGATAAAGGAGTCTCATGGACTTTTCTTCCCTGGGCTGGTTTTGAACAGAGATACTCAGATCTCAGCAAGGATTATTATAGGTATGAGCCACCGGTGCCTGGCTTAGAATATCATTTTGAATGAACAGTTACAGTTTAGACCTGAGATGATGTGGTTATGTTGGGCTAATATATTGTTATAGAGCAAGGGACAAAAAACCCTAACTCTTCAGCCTATAAAAAAGATGACTTGCGGTCTGGGAATGTGGCTTAGTGGTAAAGTGCTTGCCTTGCATCCATGAAGCCCTGGGTTCGATCCCTCAGCACCACATACAGAAAAAGCCAGAAGTGGCACTGTGGTTCAAGTGGTAGAGTGCTAGCCTTGAGCAAAAAGAAGCCGGGGACAGTGCTCAGGCCCTGAGTCCAAGCCCCAGGACTGGCAAAAAAAAAAGACTTGTAGCCAGGCATGGTAGCATATGGCTGTAATCCCAGGGGTTGGAGGACTGAGGTAGAGGGATCCTGAGTACAAGTCCAGCCCTGGGTTATACAGTAAACTGAGACCCTGTCTCAACAGTCATTAAAAGGACAGGTTATTCATAAACACTACTCATGTAAGCTAGGAAAACTAGTATAATTTTGTTCTGTATAGATTTGTCACATATAAGTAGTTCGTGGTAAAGAGGACTTTGGGAGGTATCAACACTGCTTTGTTCTCCTTATGCAGAAGCCAAGAATTGGAAGGAGTGTGGTTTGTCTTGAGTCACATATAGTACAGGGAAACTTCCCAGTTCTCAGTTCATTACATTATTGACTTGATCCCAGGCTGCCTACAGAAATGATATATGAGCTACATTTTCAATGTATTTTTTTAATCACGTTGATGCTTTATGGTACAGAATTTCTCAGTATAATCTTTGTGCTATTTTTTTAATAGGTATATTCAGCATGCAGCTTTACTTTTTCAAAGATTCCTTCACCATATACCTTATCAAAACGGGTAAGAAAATTCTTTCTTGGGGTTGTCATCTCATCCAGCATTTAGAATTCCCTTTCATATTTATCATAATTTATTATTGAATAAAAAATTTTGGAGTTTTATGGGAATAAAGGGAAGGAAATTTTAGTAACCTCTATAGTCTCCAGACTACACTGTCAGTGAGAAACAAGTGTTTCTGTAAAAATAAATAATTCATAGCACAAATACTAACACAAGCCTTGGTTTTCAAAGTTGTCATTATGGAAGAATATAAAATTTGAGAATACTTGGCAGTGTTGGCTGAATGTGTAGAGAAACATTCTAAAGAGAGTTCCTAGCAGAACTTGGTTATAATCCAAGAGATAGGGTATAGCAAAGTGTCCTGCTTGTGGAGGTGACACTGTCAGTGACAGAGACTCCAGCAGTGGAGTAGTCAGTGGAGAACTGCTGTTTATCGATTTTAAGGTGGAAAGGAACTTTGTCTTTAAAGTAAAATTGAGAATATGAAATTCTAAAACACTTTGTTTTAATTAGATTAATGGAAAGTGGAGTGGTCAGAGTGCTGGAGGATGTGGAAATTTTCAAGAGACTCACAAAAATAACCCCATCTACCAATTCCATATAGAAAAGACTGGGCCACTGCTGATTGAGCTAAGAGGACCAAGGTTTGTGATAAGTACTTTCTTAATAGTGTTATAATAGAGGAACATGGAAAGGACATATTCAATAAATGATATGGAACAGTTGCGTATCCTTGGAGAAGTGGCAATTAGCACCTTGTGCACATCAGATTTGATCAATTCCTGCAAGATTATAGACTTAAATGTAAAAGACAAAAACAGGAGAGCCTCAAGAATAGTGATGTGTATATGGTATGAAATATAATTTCTAAATTTTTGTCACCAGAACACTAAATGAATCTTTTTCTTCCTTATTTGGAGTGCCACCTCTAGCATACATGCTCTAATAATGTAGATTTTATTTTCCAGGGCTTTTTTTTTCCTTCTTGTTCCAAGACTTTTCTGCCTATTGCAAAGACAATGCTGTGTCTTTTAAATTATTCCCTAAGAGGGCTGGGAATATGTTAGTGGTAGAGTGCCTGCCTCATATATATGAAGCCCTGGGTTCAATTCCTCAGCACCACATATACAGAAAAAGCCAGAGGTGGCACTGTGGCTCAAATAGTAGAGAAGCAGCCAGGGATAGTGCTCAGGCCCTGAGTTCAAGCCCCAGGACTGGCAAAAAAAAAAAAAAATCCTCTATAACTATCTAAAAATAATTTTTTTTTTTTTTTTTTGCCAGTCCTGGGCCTTGGACTCAGGGCCTGAGCACTGTCCCTGGCTTCTTCCCGCTCAAGGCTAGCACTCTGCCACTTGAGCCACAGCGCCGCTTCTGGCTGTTTTTCTATATATGTGGTGCTGGGGAATCGAACCTAGGGCCTCGTGTATCCGAGGCAGGCACTCTTGCCACTAGGCCATATCCCCAGCCCCCTAAAAATAATTTTTTAAAAAAGTAAATTAAATTATTCCCTAGGGAGCCTATAGCTCCTTCTAAAATTTAATGACACATACAGTGTTCTGAGGCCTTTTCTTAACTGTAAATGTTTATTCTTGAATGTATTTACATTGAAAACAGCACATTAAGATGTTACATGTTTTACTAGGCACCGATAGCTCATGCCTGTAATGCTAGTAACTCAGGAGGCTGAGGTCCAAGGATCAAAGTTCAAAGCCAGCCCCAAAAAGCTGGAAGTGGAGGTATGGCTCAAGTTGTAGAGTGCTATCCTGAGTAAAAAAGCTCAAAGACAGCACCCAGGCCCTGAGTTCAAGCTCTGGCACTGGCATAAAGAAAAAAAAATTATGTTTGAAAAGAAAATATTTTTGATAAAATGACATTTTAAAAATAACATTTACATTAAGTGAAAGAATACTCATGTTACAAGACAGAATTAGTTTTTATGACTTCCGTTAAATAGAAAATACTGCTTTGACTGTAAAGCATGATCGGGTAGCACTTTAGATTGCTTATTTTGAAAACGTATTTATTTGTGACTGTTTGCTACTACAAGTACTGCTGTTTGTTTGGAACTAGGCAATACAGCGTTGGATTTGAGGTTGTAGCTGTGTCCTTGGCAGGAGATCCTGGCCCCCATGGCTTTTCCAGGAAGTCAAGTGGTGACTATAGGTATGGTATCATTTTAATTGTGTGTGTCCAGTGTACACTTTACTTTCTGTACATTGCCTTATTCTCACTTTCTCTGAATATAGGTGTGGGTTTTGCTACCTGGAACTAGAAAATATACCTGCTGGGATCTTCAATATCATTCCCAGTACTTTTTTGCCTAAACAAGAAGGACCTTTTTTCTTGGACTTTAATAGTACCATCCCCATTAAGACAACACAACTTCAGTGATGGAAAATTCTCAGCAGTTACTGGATTTTCTACTTACCAAACCACCTCTTCAAATAAGGACACACATCTTCAGGATGATAAATGATCAGAGTTGGAATTAAATCTAAATGTGTTACAGTGAAATCTGGTGCTTGTCACAGTGTTTGGTAAGAATTGTATATAGTCAGAATTACTTTAATCACCTAGAAGTACTGTTTACATTGATTTTGTGTATATAGAGTTGGCCCTTTATATAAAAAGTGCATATGATTCAAGATTAGATTCACATCCATCATTGTGAGATGTCATTGCTAAAAGGAAAAGGGAACTGAGACTGGGCAAGGAAAATGAGGGCCATAGCTCATTGAGTGGACTGACTGGCAGGCTATTAAATATCCTGAAATATTTACCTTTTCTTTTGTTTTTTTAACAGAGCATGTTGTAAACCTAATTGTCGATCCCACTAATTCCAGATGAAATCATGTCATTATAATTTAAATTTTGCATTATTTATTCTAAATGTTTATTGTTGCCCAGATGTTATGGAAGATAAAGCTTTTAGTAGTACTAATTAGCTTAGCATGAAGATGCTCAGGCTTGATAATAAAGTGTTTGCCTTAGGCACCTAAGGCACTGTGGAGAGAGCTGAGGTATATTCCCTATTGCAATTTTGATTTATCAGGTCCAAGAAAGTAGTAATCTGAGGCATTAAAGACATTGTAATTTAGCCTGTATCACCTTTAAACTGATTTACAGTTCAGTGCTTTTGTAGCAAATAGCACTTTGAAGAAGTAATTGAGAATTCATGTAAGGTGATTGGGTTGGTTATACAGCATCCAAAAAAAGTGATCACCAAGAATAGTGTCATGTAAGTTCCCAGCTATTTACCTAATTATCAGAACAGAATAATGGTCAAGACTTTAAAGGTCTGGAAAGGAGGGTGGGATTTTTCATTGTCTCTACTTTATAATTATCAAAACTTATTTTGTATTTTTACTGCCTTTAATTGAAATAAAATGTTTATACTTACAGAAATTACATAGTTAACCTAAAGAACTTGACTTATTGAAAGCTTTCATCCAGTGTGTTCCTAGAAGTAGAGCAGTTGCAGTTATACTTGCAAGTATGTGCTTCTAAAAAGCGTGTTCTTGATTTGGGGACATGGCTCAAGTGATAAGACTGTCTGCCTGGCAAGCCGATGGCACTGAGTTCAAACTCCAGTACCTCCATCTACCCCGAAAAAACAAACAAAAAACAAAACAAAAACAAAAACTGTTCTTTTTAACTCAGTGGCAGATTACTTAGGACTTTAAATTTAAGCATATTTTAAGTGGATGAATTTGGTTGGAGCTGTGTTTGTTTTAAACACATGATTTAAGCTACTCAGGAGGTTGACATCTAAGGATTGCAGCTCAAAGTCAGCCCTGGCAGCAAAGTCTCAGATTTTGATCTCCAATTAACTACCAAAAAGCCAGAGGTGGAGCTGTGGCCTAAGTGGTAAAGCACCAGCTTTGAGAAAGCCTAAGGACAGCACTCAGGCCGGTAGCCCCAAGACAGGGACAAACTATAAAAGGTTTATAAAATAGTGGGAGAGATGATCACTGAATTCCATGCTCCTCCATGATAAGGGTTACCCACACAGAAAATTTAGGCAACATCAGGATTTTCTATTTAAAAAGTCACAGAGTTTTCTTAATCATTTTTTTTTATTGCACTCAAGGGTACTAAGTACAAAATAACCTTCTAATTATCAGTTAATAAAAAAGAACCACTACAGTATGAAGAGATGTACAAATGGCTAAAATACATACACTGTGACAGTCAACAGACAACTTGAAATGAGGCTTTCTTTTAGAAATGCTCAATTAACAAGACAAAATACAGTGCTGTAAATATGCATAAGCATAAAAACATTAAAGAAAATCAGTCTGAACACTTACTACTATTAGCATAACAGACACCACTGCTTCTATTTAAACAGCCTTTGCCAACACATGCCTACTCTCTTTCCTAGCTTTAAGGAAGAAATACTAGATGCAGCATAACCCTTAGATAATTTCATTATTTGGAAAGTTGAACCTACAGAGAAACCATCACCTTGTCAGTGTAGATACAACAATGGCCACTTCACATGCACGCCCCCTTAGGATAAGTGGCTGGCAGGGGGAGGTGAGGCTAGAGAGCCCTCCCTCCCACAGTAATGGACCCCCCTTCTACGCTATGTCCCAGCTACCCTCAGCCTCCCATTCCCACCCCAAAAAGTGCAGCTCATGGTAGCCTTCCTAGGAAATGGTTTGAATGGGTGTCCCAACCTACATGCTTTTTTAAAAAGTCCCCTCTGAACACCAGAGGTGAAAAAAATGAAGTGTGTTCTTGCATTCTTTTAACCTTGAGCTATGTCAGAAAGGTAATGCACGGAATATCTGAGTTTTATTTTTGTGTTTTAAATATTTAGATGTCTTAGATGTCATGGAGAAAACATCTCTTATTCCCCAAACCAAGTGTGAGGAAAGAGAAAGATGCAGGCTGTGGCCCCCAGTTTGGCTAAGCTCCCAACCCTCTTCCTAGCTTGAGTTCTTTCACAGGAACTCATTATTGCTTCCACAACGCCATGACAGGGAGTGAATGATCCATGAAGGCTGTGATGTAAGCCTGGTCACAGGCTGCCTGCCAGGACGTGTCTCTGAAAAACCTACTAGCCCAAGATCTCTTACCAGAGGGGAATTCTTCAGCCCTCAAGTCACTGAAACTTGGTTAGTGCAGTTTAAATGCTTAAGATTTGGCATGTTAAATGATTATTGGCACAATGTTCTTGAGTTTTGTGTATAAATACTAATTTGTACATGGGCCATGGCCCTGGATGGGTCAGCCAGTCTGCACCATTTTTATGTCAGCAATAATCCCATCTCTTCCCTTGGAGCACTGGAGGGAGAGTTGCTTCATCCGGGTCTCCAAGGCCTGGCTCTCAGAAGACGTGTAGTTTTGGCTCTTACCCCTGCCACCAGCACCACTGGTATTGTTGCCACCTCGATTGTTGTTGGCTTTGTCACTTGTTTTATTCTCTGCTCCTTCTGCCCTGTCTCCTGTAGAGATACGAAAGTTACCAAGTAGGTGTCAACAGTTCTGATTTACTTAGGCACAAGCCAGTCATCCAGCTCAGACCTTGAATTCCCGAGATTGCCCACCATGTGTATCAGAGAGGATTTGCCCGCATTTATTCCTCCAAGTGATATATATAGTCCTAATCTTTAGACATGGAATTTATCATCTCATTTTACAGCTAGGAAACAAACCTCTAGCAGTGTTTGCCTGTTTTGAGGAAACTCACAGGACCTAAACGATTTGATCAAATCCCTTCTGATAGGAAATGCCAGGAGTCTCCAGAATGACCCTTGAAAACGACCTCAGTGATCAGCACCAGCAGCACAGAGACCCAGCGGTGCTACCCCGGGTGCTCCAAGACCTGGCAGAGGTCGGGGACAGGCTGGGCTGTACAGTCAGTCACCGGGGACAGAGCTAGAGGTTGGCTACTCACCTCGTTCTATCTCACATTCGGGGGAAGAGGCCCCGCTGCATTCACTTCGAGGGCCCAGCACTGGGAACATCATCCCAAACTCTGACAGAGACATGGGGCTGGGCAGATCCAGACTGCCGGGCCTTGTGACCGCAGGGAACTGGTCAGGCATCTCAGATGGGCTCGTTGGTCCTGAACTAAAGCTGGACACGGACTGGGTTTCTGAGTCATCTTCAGACACAAAGTTGCTACAGTTGTCGTCTTCAAAGGCTTCTGAGGCCACTAAGGATGAAAGAGAATATCAGTCACATAGGGTCTGCCTGATAGGAACCTGTGCACATTCACACTGCTGCCAGGCAGAATCAGCTCTGAGGACATCTGACAGGAATGTGATCTTCCTGGGCCTCCCTGACTAGCCTCTGAAACCGTGTGAAAGGTGATAGTGACCTTGCTGTGACCTTAACTTCTGCTGTAGAAATTAGTGTTACCAGACACTCCCTCAAGATGGAAGGTGGCTGGGGAGATAGCTCTGGGGTAGGTAGAGCATTTGCCTAGCATGCCTGAAGCATGGGTAGGTCCCCCACCCCCCACCCCCACCACCAGAACTTCAATACCTCAGAACCCTAAACAAATCTAGGAAAAGTAATTATGACAAATCTACCTGTACACAGGAAAAGTAATTATGTCCCAACAAAGCCAGTCTTCATCCTAGCCACTCAGGACGCTGAGATCTAGAGGACTGTGAGGTTTGAAGCCAGCCCAAGCAGAAAAGTTTGCTGTACTTTAATTCCCAAATAGCAAAAAGTTGAGCTGGAGGTGTGGCTCATATGGTAAAATGCCAGCCTAGGAAGCACAGGTCCTGAGTTAAGATCCCAGTACTGCCAAAAACCACTTAAGCTCTTCCTTCTAGGGCAGAAGCAGCAAGAACTGCCAGAGCACAGAGTGTTTACCCTGCAGGTCCTTTGTTTTCTTCCAGGTAATTGCTGATCTTGTAAGACACCCTTGGAACTTACCTAGATCTTTTGTTACAAAGAGCAGAATTCTTTCACAGTACTCTGTAGATTGTGCTGTATGGTTTATACACCAGAATAACCAAGGCCCAGAGACATGCTGTTCCTGTGCTTTCAGAGCCCTCTTGCCTCTATCCTGCACAGCCCTGCTTCTTAACAGCATTCCTCTTCCCTTTTCTCCCTCTCACATCTTTATAGAAGTACAGTAATGTTGGGATCTACACCTAAATTCAAATCCTAATTCCACTGTCAAGTTACTTGACCTTTGAGCTTCACCCTCCTCTCCATCCAGGATTTATGAGGATACATAGAATTTGTGAAGTACTATATGAGATTTATATATTATGTAAGTATTACCTGAACATAATACAAAGTCATTGTTTATAGTCTGAGTTTACATTACCTAGTGCTTAAGACACTTGATGATGGATTTATAGAATTCCTAAGGAGTGAACCTGGAAATGAGCCTACAGGGGTTTTACCACAGGAAAGGAATTCTGAGTGCTTACTGGGTGCCAACCACTATTTCCTGTAATCCTCACTACCATCTGACATGGAAGTTAGTAGACACTATCTTATTACTTACCTTACAGCTAAAGAAACAAATTAGGTGATAAATTAGGTGAAAGCCAAGACTGATCAAATCTGATTCTAACTCCCTATTTTTAAGACACTTTCCTGTATGCCTTCTAAAAGCCTTAAATGTTGTAGTGTGTACTTGTTGGTGAACAGGGAAGGTATAACTTTTCCCAAACTTATTTGACCCTAGAATCTTGAGGAATATTATTTATTCACATCTTATGAACAGTTTTCCACAAGACATGGGAAGCCACCAGAAATAGCTTGTGAGGTTGCCAAACTCTGAAATTATTTATTGATGAGCAGTAAAGATGAGGACTCTGGGCCAATCACAAAAGTTATGTGGTCCCTGTAAGGTCCACCCTGGGAGGGCTTCATGCAGATGCCCCGCACCTGTTTAAGTCTGCAACCAGTACCTGAGTTACCTAGGTAACTGGCACACCTGGAGGCAGTTGCCTCCTCCAAGGTCACGTCCAGTCCACCTGGCCATACCTCTCACCTTTTCCCAAATAATCTGACTACAGGAGCCCCCACTCTCCTTTCCTCTCTCACTCTCTCTTGCTACCTTTCTCTATTTCCTTTTCCTACTCTCTTGCTCTTTACTCTCTTCTTCCTTCCCCTCTGTCTCCCCATGCCTCCATCTTGTGTGGGCTGGCAGTTTGCTTTCCCCCCAATAAACTCCTTTCTGCCTGAACCATATGCTGGGTTTCCTTTCTGGCGAACCTTACAGTCCCCACTTGCCTGACTCACCGGAAACAGCATCTGGCTCGGGTTTGCTTCCGGACAGGCCCTCCACGGATGTGCTGCTGCCCTCGGCGCCCACGCCACAGCCCCGAGGCCCCATGGCACTAGAACGCCGCCGTTCATGGATCTCATCTGAGATCCTCTCCAGGTTCTTCAGGGCTGTCTTGTACTCGCCTTTTGCCAGGGTCAGCTTGGCCTGTAGGTCATCCACTGTCTTCTTCAGTTGCTGCTCAGAAAGATAGGAGAACTTGGTAAGCAAGTCTTTTGAGATGCTGTTTATTTTTTTGTCAGTCCTTAGGCTTGAACTCAGGGCCTGAGTGCTGTCTCCGAGCTCTTTTACTCAAGGCTAGCGTTCTACCACTTTAAACCACAGCTTCATTCCAGTTTTCTGATGGTTTATTGGAGATAAGAGTCTCCTGAGTAAGGGAACAAAAGACACTAAACAAAAGGAAATGTACTCATTACCTGGCTCATAAAGTTGTAATCCCTCTATATATCACCTTTGTAATGACAATAAATTATTTTTTTTAAAAAGGACCAAGGGAGGAAAAACCCTGCCTGAGCAGGGTTTGAACAGCGATCCTCCCATTTGAGCCTCCTGGATAGCTAGGATTATAGGTATGAACCACCAGCACCTACTTTTTAAAAAGAATCTTATTGTTATTAAGGTTGTATGGTTGTTTCATATGTCAGGTAATGAGTACATTTCCTTTTCTTGGACAATGTCACCCCTTCCTTTCCCCCAGTTTTCCCCCTATCCCTGCCTACAATTTACATAGGCCATTTCTCACATAGTGGATACTGAATAGTATGACTGCATTTGTCCGCCCTTCTTCTCCCCCACTCCTTTCTGTGCCCCAGAGATGCTTGTTAAACGATAGGTTCAAGTACATTGTGAATATGCAAGATTCTTTTTGTGTGCATGATTCTACTTTAGAGAATTTCCCAAGATGCAACTCGGGTAGCAACCTGATTACTCGCATCAGTTACCTACCAATTTAACTGACAAAAGTGGTCATTCCTCCCCAGGCCCCATTCTGAGTGGAGTACAGCCTCCAGGGAAGAACACTGCACATGCACACAGAAGTCCCACGGCCTGGCCAGGTCCAGCTTAGTCAGTTACCCATGGCTCATGCCTGGAATCCTAGCTAACTCAGGAGCTTGAGATCTGAAGATCCTGGTTTGCAGCCCAGACAGACAAATTTGAAAGACTTATCTCCCACTAACCACCAAGAAGTCAGAAACAGAGGTGTGTTTTAAGTGGTAGAGCACCAGTGTTTAGTGGGAAAAGCTAGGGCAGAGTGTAAGGTTCTGAGTTCAAGCCCAAGTGCCAGCACCAAAAATAGGCCTCAGCCTAGCCACCTGGTTCCCCCATCCACTTCTCAAACTTGTGTCTGAATCCCTGAATGGGTTACAACTAAGCTTGCTGGCCTTGCCAGTGATTCCAATTTGGCAGATGTGAGATGGGGCTGCCTCTAGTCCTAGGAGTCATGCCACTCGCCATTACAATATAGAGACTGAAGAACAACTAGGTTCAGACACCATTGAAAACCCAACTGAGATCATCTGTGTGTATGTGCGTACGTGCAAACCTTGAGTCACACCTTAATTTCTGGCTTTTTTGCTAGTTAAGTGCAGGTAAGAGTCTCGGATTTGTCGACCCAGGCTGGCTTCAAACCATACTATTCAGATTGCAAATTGTTAGGATTTATAGGCATAAGCCATCCTGGCCAACCAAGTCCATTCTGAGGCCTGAAAACCAAAGAATGCATCTCTATGTTCTTTCCTTATCACATGGGTTCTTTTTGAAGGCCTGCTACCACAAAAGGGTCAAATGAAAAACCCATCAGCAACGAATCTAAGGCCATACATACCTCAAGCTGCACGTAGTATTTTCCCTTGAGTTCAAAATAAGGCCTGCAGAAGACAGGAAAGAAAATGGTCAGAGTAGAAAGATTAACACAATGAACTCCATAAAATGTAGCGGCAGCTGGCTTAATCAGCCGTCTAGGATTTCATGAACTGTGACAAGACCGTGCAGTGAAGTTGAAGCCTCTGGGGCCTGACTGATACACCAGGCAGAACCAGGAGGCTCCTCTCCACATACTGGGACCCTGCATCCTGGTGCCTCCTACCCTAAGGAGGCCACTGGAGGCCACACAAGCATGTCCAGCAGTGAAGGTGGCCTCGATCCACTCCCCAGGGATGAAGATCAGATAGGCTCGGGGAAGAGGTTGCCTAAACCACCTCTGCTGAGGTCAAGTGCAGAAGAGAAAACAGCACTGCTCCTCCCTTGCTAGGCACAGCAGGGCCACCATTAGCAGAGGGCTCAGATTGGTCCTCCTGGACTGAGGCCAGGTAGAAGAATTAGATGGCTGACAGATCCAACTAGGTCACAGGATAGGCAGAGGACAAGGAATGCCAGCTTTCTCCTATTTCCCTAGATTCTGGTCAGCCAGAAAAATTTGGTGCGCATGCTCGTGCGTGCATGTGTGCATGCATGCGTGTCTTCGAGCTTGAACTCAGGGCCTGCGTGCTGTCCCTGAGCTTTTGTACTCAAAACTAGCACTCTGCCACTTAAGCCACAGAACCACTTCCTTTTTTGTAGGAGCTTTGGTATAGATAGTAGGCTAGATCAGTGTCTACTGTGCTCTCCTTGAAGCTGAGTCCTGCATCGTTATCGACTAAATGATGGCAAGGACATTGTTTAACTGTTGGTTTGTCCAAATAAGGGTGAATGAGAAGAGCTTGGAAAGAGTGTAATATCCCTCCACCCCTATAGAGCTTGAACTCAGGGCTTGGGAGCTCTCTCATAGATGTTTTTGTTTTGCTTGAGGCTGGCTGTCTACCACTTGAACCATAGCTCCGCTTCTGACTTTTTGGTGACTAACTGAAGATAAAAAAAATCTCACAAACTTCCTGCTGGGGCTGGCTTTAAACTGCAGTCTTTAGATCTCAGCCTCCTGAGTAGCTAGAATTACAGGTGCGAGCCACCTGCACCTGGCTAAATCTCTATTTAAAGTAGTCTTAGAGCAGTCCAGAGAAATATGTATAGTAAATACAAATTGTGCTGCCAAGTAAACTGAGAAACAGGGCCTTGCCCTCACTGTCAGCCACAGAGACAAGCTATATAATGGTCTGCTTCTGTTAGTCCTTTATGTCTGTCTCCCAAGTGGGTCATATTTGGAGGGGCTGTTTCCTCATCCTCCCTGCCTCACGCTCTAGGAGTCATACAGGAGAGCAAGGAGACCTGGCAGGGGATCTTAGTGTGAGGCAAAAATGTGGGAGAGACAAACCCCACAGTCCCCAGGGAAGACTACCCACACTTACTTGGACTTGTTAATGGCTCGCTTGAGTTTCTTCTCCAGCTGCCTCATGCGGCCTATGGCAGCATTGTACCTAGCTGCAGTCTCCTTGTGCACCAGCTCACTTCTTGTCTTGGTCTGTTCTGCCTCCATGACCTTCAAACAACAACAGAGGTCAGCCTTGTCAAGCCAGAACAGCTCCAAGTTGGGGTATTACTTATATCACAAAAATGTTTCTTTGGGGGAGGCTGGGAATATGGCTTAGCAGTAGAGTGCTTGGCTCACATACATGAAGTCCTGGATTCGATTCCTCAGCACCACATATGTAGAAAAAGGCGAAGTAGTAGCCCCACTTTCGGGCATCTACCCGAAAGACTACAGGCAAGACAACAATAAAGCCACCAGCACAACTATGTCCATCACAGCACAACTTATCATTGCTAAAACATGGAACCAACCGAGATGCCCCTCAGCAGATGAGTGGATCAGGAAAATGTGGTACATATACACAATGGAATTCTATGCCTCCATCAGAAGGAATGACACTGCCTCATTTGTAAGGAAATGGAAGGACTTGGAAAAAAATCATACTAAGTGAAGTGACCCAGACCCAAAGAAACATAAACCATATGGTGTCCCCTCATAGGGAATAGCTAGTACAGGAATAGGCTAGTCATGGTAGAAGACCAAAATACCCCAATAGCACACCCATATGATCATATAAGAAGATGCCAAGTGAAATGAACTCCACATTACAAAAACAAGAGTTATACCACTGTTGTAATTATTCACAACATGCCATGTGAACTCGTACTACTTTTTTTCTCTCTTTTTCCTTGTCTGTTTGTTTGAATGATTGGTTTGTTTAGTTTTGTTTCTCTTGTACTCCCTTCCTGTGGCTGTACCCTCACTACCACTGTATCACATCCGAGTATCCTGGATACTGTTTATAGGGGTAATAGAACTGGAGAAGGGAGAGGGAATACCAAAATCGAGAGACAAAGAACAAAAGGACAAACCATTCAAAAAACAACACTTACAAAACCATTTGGTGTAAACCAACTGCACAACTCTTGGGGGGAGAGAGGGGAATGAGGGAGGAGGTAACAAGTAGAACAAGAAATGTTCTCACTGCCTTTCATATGAATCTGTAACCCCTCTGTATCACACTTTGACAATAAAGAAAAAAAATTAATTTAAAAAAAGAAAAGGCTGGAAGTGGTGTTGTGACTCAAGAGGTAGAGTGCTCGCCTTAAGCAAAAGGAAGCCAAGGACAGTGCTCAGCCCCTGAGTTCAGTCCCCAAGACTGGCAAAAAAAAAAAAAAAGGTTTTATTTTAAGCTGGCCATAATAGTTCATACCTATAATCACAGCACTCAGGATTCTTAAGCAAGAGGATCTAGTATTCAAGGCCAACCAGGGCCATAGTGAGAACTTGTTTCATCATAAAAAAATAAAAACATACATACATTCATACTTCTTTGAGGAAATTAACAGGTAATCTAAGATTAAACTAATTTCTCAAGATAATAGTATTTTATATTGAAAAAGTATTGTCAGGTAAAACTAGCCAGATTTGGCTTGGCCATGACGGAAAGAAAATGGGAAAATAAAAATCAGACAAAGTTTTGAAGCACTCAGCTTCAACCAATCAATATCTACTCCTACCCAGACTTCTTGATTCTAAGAGGCCACCTTGAGCTGCTTCTGCAGGGATGAACAGGCAAGAAAATGGCCGGGTGGGCACCAGTGGGTACTAAGAACTAGCAATACCAGGCAGGCATGGCAGCACTCAGTCCAACAAGACAACCATGATGTTAACTGTGTAGTCTTTTCCCAATTATTGGCCAGGCACAAAGACTACAGGATTCAGAAGAGTCAAACTTTACATATAAACAAAACCAAGTTATTTATATCAGACTTTAAGACTTTCAAAAGAATAAACAAATAGACATTAGTTCCAGTGAGAACACAAGACTGTTGATAACAATAATGAGTTAAAACAATGTTGACTGAGCAATGGTCAAAGTCAAGGCAGCTCACACTTGGACTGGACAAGTGGGCAGTATTAGTTCTTTCCTTTCTTTCCTAAAGAAAATATCAAAATGAGGACTGACAGGAGGAAGAGGAAGGAAGTCAAAAGCAGTTTGAAGTGGGGCACCAGTGGTTCATGCCTTTAATCCTAGTTACTCAGGAGGCTGAGATCTGAGGATCACGGTTCAAAGCCAGCTCAGTCAGGAAAGTCTGTGAGACTCCTATTAACCACCATCAACAACAAAAAGCCAAAGTGGTAGAGTGCCACCCTAGAGTGGAAAAAGCTAAGAAATAGTGCTTAAACCCTGAGTTCAAGCTCTAGTACACCCTTAAGACACACAGCAGTCTGGTCCACAGAAGCAGCAGGCAATCTGTCTTCTGCTTACAGCCCAGTGTCATAAAATGGATCAAAAAAACAGGAGCGAAGTTAAAGAGTTAGCTTCTATTTACCCAAGGAGCATCAGAGATGAGCCCAGAGGGCCATGCCCCTTGGTCTACAATGTTAGAAAGATCCTGGTTAGTGGTTAGTGGAGAAGCCCACAACAGGAGGTGGCTGGTGTTCTGTACTGTCATCAGACAGTCAGTCTTGGATACTTACAACAATAATTTTGAAAAGGGCAAAAAAGTTACAGGCACAAAAATGACTCAGTGTCCTGTCTAGAGGCTGTCCGGGCCATCTCTGACTTTGTCTTAGGGATATTTTTCAATCTTGAAAGTTGCCAAAAACAGACACAAACGATTCTTATTCAGAAATGAAGATGAATTATGTCCTGGTGAAAACGCAGTTAGTTATCAGATATTCTGAGAATAATCAGCAAGTTGACATCTATTTCTAAATCTTTGGCATTGCTGATTACCTGCACAAACATGCATTTGAATTCTTTTTTGAATTCAGACAGGGAACTGAAATGTCCTATGTAGTGATTCCCTCCTTAACAAGTTAAATGAAATTTTTGCCATGAGAACATTTTGCATTTGTATCACAATTATGCTTTTACTTTATTAAAAACATGTATCTTTTAACAAAGGCTTGAGTTAATTTTAAAGGCAGTAAAAACAGAAGGAAAATAGGAAGGATCAGAGCATGAAGTACTGTGCTTATTAAAATGACTTCTCAACTGAGACCCAACCGAGGCAAAGGAATCTTTGCCTTTTGCTTCTACCATCAGGTATTTACAACATGCTACCAGCATCTCATTCTTAACACTTGGAGAAGCATCAGCAACTCCTCAGTATTGTGTGAAATCCTAAGATTTCAGGGTTTACTAACATGAAAACTCAAAACCCCAAGCTCAGCAGACGACACAATGGGAGTGATTTGTTCGTGAAAAGATCTGTATCAGGAGGAGCCCTCTGGGTGCACGTCTAAGAGACTGGGTCATTAAAGCTCCAAGTTAAGACCACTGAACAGGAAACATCACCTCAAAACAGGGCTTCCAAGCCATATACAGGAAGCCCATTTTCTCTGAACCCCTAGGCTACAAATGGAAGCTTTCTAAAATTACACAGAAAGCTCCACGCACTGGCAATATTTCCAGTGGAGAACAAAGAGGTGGTGCACACAGCCCCACCCACCGTCTCACCCTCTATCTGTTCTCATCTATGTTATCTTGCCAAATCTCCCCACACATACACACAACCTTTTGACAGAGCCCCCCCCCCCCCATACACACAGCTTCCCCATCAAGAGAAAGGGCAGCCAAGCAGATCCCCTTATCTGTCTCCAGGCAACAAGGAGCTCCTCCATCTGCAGCCTAGAATCCGGCACAGACTGTGTGCAGTGGCAGTGGACAGGGAGAGGTGGGTGGGGTGGGGATGGGGGGCGGGGGGCGAGGGAGATGGGGGAGGGAGAGTTAGAGGGGAAGAGGGTGGCACAGGAACAGGAACAGGTATGGAAGGGTGACACTTCAGGGAACATGAGCAGAGCTTCTGGGAAAGCAATAATGAAATCTCTTAAGGTAGCTCTGGCCATCTCACCCTTCTTCTTTTTTTTTTTTTTTTGCCAGTCCTGGGGCTTGAACTCAGGGCCTGAGCACTGTCCCTGGCTTCTTTTTGCTCAAGGCTAGCACTCCGCCACTTGAGCCACAGCGCCACTTCTGGCTTTTTCTATATATGTGGTGCTGAGGAATCGAACCCAGGGCTTCATGTATATGAGATGAGCACTTTACCACTAGGCCATATTCCCAGCCCACACCTCATCCTTCTTGAAACCCATGTTAACCAGGTATTAGGTGTGGACTCCAAGAGCCCTTCTCCCATCTCTGCAAGTAGCTCTTCCATCCCATCACAATATCCAATTCAGAGTTGTGTACACAGATTATGCACCTAGTATGTGCAAGGCCTTGTGGGATCTCTCTCTTTCGACTTCCCCTTGCTTGGGGGGGAAGGGGCTTTTCCGCCCCTTCCTGGGTGGCCCTTTATTGCTCTCATGTGGGAGTGATGGCCACAGGTAGCCTCGTCTCTCTCTCGAATTCCCCTCGCTTGGGGGGGGGGAAGGGGCTTTTTCTGCCCCTTCCTGGGTGGTCCATTATCGCTCACGAGGGAGCGATGGCCACGGGTAGCCTCGGTGGCATGTGGTCGCAGGGTGCCCCAAAGCCGCCAAGAACGACACGGACGTGTGGGCACCTGGAGAAAGCCTCTAGGGCTTCTGTTTATTCAAATGAGGAACCTCCTAGATATACCCTAAAGGCGGGCACAAGAGAGGGGCCCCTGATTGGTCCCAAGGAGCTGTCCCTTAAGTGATGTCAGACTTCCTTCTCTTCCGGTTAAAGACAGGAAGGGGAGGGACAGGCTGAGGTCAGCTGTGGCCCCTTAAAGGTGCAGCTGACCCCAACAAGGCCTGGTACAGGACAACCAGAGACCAAGCCCTGGCTTGTCAGCCCAGTGAGCTTATGAACACTCCCAGCAGAGTGACCATCAATCAAGGCAGGGAAGGATCCCAGAGGCTGGGGTGGCTGTGGCAGCTCAGAGGGGCTGCAATAGAAGGGGTGGCACTGGAGAGGAGTCGCAAATACATGGTGTTTGGAGAAATGGAAAAGGAGGCTAAAGTTCGCCCCTGAGTCTTAACCATGAGTCCCTAAGCATGGCTTGCTATTCCCATGGGATGATCACACAAGACAAAGGAAGACAACACTGTTCAGCTCTCAGCTTCCTTGCCCTGAGCTGCAAGGAAGGGTTCAGGTGAACTTCGCTAAGAAAACAATCATCCGGGGGCTGGGAATATGGCCTAGTGGTAGACTGCTTGACTTGTATACATGAAATCCTGGGTTCAATTCCTCAGTGCCACATATATAGAAAACCCCAAAAGTGGCGCTGTGGCTCAAGTGACAGAGTGCTAGCCTTGAGCAAAAAGAAGCCAGGGACAGTGCTCACGCCCTGAGTCCAAGCCCCAGGACTGGGTTCTGGGGTAATCCACAAGCTGATTCTCAGTTCCTTCTGGAAGCCCTAAAGCATACCCAGAGGGATCTTCCTGACAAAGATCTTTTCATGCATCCCTGGGGATGAGCCTACAGGGATGCTTCAAATGCCAAGCATCTCACCACACACTAGTGGAGGGTCTGAGGCCCACACCGAGGTCTGAGCAGGCAGGGGACAGCAGGCCTTGGCCCAAACACACAGGCTGGTCACTGCCAGCACTAAGGCCTCTGCTCTTCCTTCTCCTGGGCCAGTGGCACAGTGACAGCTGGGAATGAGAATGGCTGACTGCCCCTCCCCATGCAGCAGGATGGGGCCCAAGACCCAGGATCATAGGGAGAGTACTCAGCCCCAACCCCTGCTCACAGCAGCTCACAGAAGATATGGAGCTGCTGGAATCCCATGCCTGACCTGCCTCAACCTCCCTGCTGGGTCCCATGCAGACAAATGCCACACAGCTGTTCACTTCCGTTCTGATTCACTCAGCTCCTGGCCAACCCAAGGCCTTTCTGTTCTCAGTTCCACCCTAACATCTCAGTCCACAGAGCTATGCCCTGGTCCCCTCTTCCAGGGAGGAAAGCCAGCTTCACCATACAATTTCAAACCATTTCTGATTCCTTCTGTGCCTACTCTGTGTGCCAGAGACACCCCAGAAGGTGGGCCCCTCTCAGTCCCATCAGAGCACCTATGCTAAGTAGCTGCTCATACACCATCCCAGGCCTCATGTCAACCCTGGGACTAGGGCAGAGATGCAGGCTGTATGCCATCCCCTCTTAAACAGGGGGTGCCTCCCTCTCTCCAAGCCACATTGCCCTCTTCCTCCAGCTGGTCCCTTGTAGACATTAGAAAAGCCAAGTCCTCCCTCCCAGGCTGCCAGCCCTCCTGACTCAGAGAATAAGAACTATCACCCTCTCCAAAGCAGCGAAGGCTGGAGGGGCGCGGATTCCCAGTGCTCTCGTGGATGAGTGGCAGGGACCTTCGTCCCGCGCCCATGGGGATCTGCTGGGCTGCAGGCTTAGCAGCCCCCCACCCTGCTGCAGCAGCTTCCTGTCCCAGTGCTGAGCAGAAGGCTGTGCTTTGGCCCTGAGTGTTGTTACATGTGGAGAACATGGGGCTCCCAATGTCCACTGCCGAGACTCCCAAGTGTTGTCATTCTTCTACTTCCTAACTGCTGGGATTACAGAATGTACCAGCGTATGTGGTAAGCCATCAGCACCTGGCTATTTTTATTTTCTGGTTTTTTTTTTTTTTTTTAATATGTGTCAGGCTTTGGCTTATAAAATTTTGAGGTTTCCAGCCCCAGCTTTATTTTCCCGAGTTTACATCTAAGGACATGAGTCCACTAGGGGGCAGGAGACTCCAGGCCACACAAAGCCCTGCCTGTCTTCAGGGTTGGTAGAGGCAGTATGAAGTCACATTAGATTTGACTCCTTTCCATACCAGCTTTCTATTTAAAGCTACTTAAGGCCACCATCAGATCCTACAGGACATGAGCTACCGTGGCAGATGACCCTTAAAAGGGAGAGGCCATTGGCATTAACTCTTGGCTCTTCAATTCCAGTCCTACACACAGCCAGCCTCTCATCAGGACTAGAACTGTGACCCCCCAGCCCTCTCCTCCAAACTTCTTCCAGGAACGGCCATGGTCCAGAGTGTAGCCGCCCTACAGCAAACCACGCCTAAACCAGCTATTTGGAACCCTTATGCCTCAGCAGAGAGGGAAGAGGGTACAAAGGGGAGCCAGGCCCAAGAGAAGGGACCCCTTCTGTATGACTTCAAGGAAACCCAGTGGAGAAAGGTGGGGAAACCAAGTCCTTATTGGCCAAAAAATTGCTCTGCTTGCTAGGGTCCAACTGTTTGTGCTTCCTACAACTCATCTACTGACACTCACTCCCTAGTGGATTGCTATTTAAAGGAATTAGGTCACATAGGTGGGACCTGTGCCCTTTATAAAAAAGGTCCAAGATCGCTCATGAGCCCTGTACAGCATAGGACGTAGTGAGAAGACCGCCCCTTATGGACCAAGGCCTCACCACACCCCACACTGCCAGTGTCGTCTTCAGCCTCCACAACTGTGAGGAATACATTTCTGTGCTTTATAAGCCACTCCGTTTCTGGCATTTTGTAATAGCAGATCAAATAGATCCACTAAGGTAGTATCACTTCTGATTCTGAGGAGATCCTGGCTGGTAAAGAGCCAAACATTAATGCCATAAAACCCAGTAATTCACATAGTGGATAAATGTTGGGATCCAGCCTTTAGACTTGATGGGGGGGCTTGACGCCCTTCCCCCCAAGCCCTAGGGGAATGCGGAAGCAGGCTACATTCTCTGGGTCCGGAACCAGAAGAACTGGCTTTGCTCCCAGCCCCCAACTCTCCCGCCAGCCCAGGCGCCTTCCAGTCTCGCCCTGGCTCGGCGCTTTCAAGTGACGTTAGCTCAAGGGGATCATGTGACAGCTTTCAGCCTATCAGCATCTTGGCCGATCGCCCTCTCTCGCTATCACCTCCCTTTACTCTGCCTTAATAAATCAGTTGGCTCTAGAAGCTTTCTCCGAGACTTGCATACGCCTGATTTTGTTTACCGGTAAGGAGCGGGCACTCTTTCTCGTCCAGCCGCGCGCGTGTGAGGTCGGCCCTGACCCTCCATCCCATCTTGGATATCTGCCGGCCAGGTGTCCAGGAGAGAGGACAAGAAAAGGGGGTGGCGAGAAACCTAGCTGAGCCTTGTTCCCAACTCCGGGAGAGGCGACTGAGCCCGACAGATAAAGATAGTCCTCACCACTTCTCACTGTAATTCCACCTACTCAGGAGGCTAAGTAGATCTAAGGATCCTGGTTCTAAGGCAGCCCAGATAGAAAAGTCTGAAAGGGCCGGGAGCCAGTGGCTCACGCCTGTAATCCTAGCTACTCAGGAGACTGAGACCTGAGGACCACGGTTCAAAGCCAGCCTGGGAAAGGAAAGTCCATGTGACTCTTATCTCCAATTAACTACCAGAAAACTGGAAGTGGCATTATGACTCAAGTGGTAGAGCGCTAACCTTGAGCTGAAGAGCTCAGGGACAGCACCCAGGCCCAGAGTTCAAGCCCCACAACAAACAAAAAAGTCTGAGAGACTCCTCTCTCCAATTAACCACCACCAAAAGGCTGGAAGTGAAACTATGGCTCAAATGGTAGAAGCACTACCACTGAGCAAAAACGTTCTGAGACAACAAAAGTTCTGAGTTCAAGCCCTAGTATGGGCATGAAAAACAAGCACACCTTCTGACTACATGGTCGTGCCCTGAAGTCCAGGCCTAAGTGCCTACTTGATTCTGGTCTAAGCTACCATGACCCCTGCCTTCCACTGCCACACCCCTCTGCCCGCAGGGGCAGACCTGGAGTAGATGGAAACTGTTGATCAAGGAAGCACCCTGGGATGCCAAATCCAGACCTCTCTCCTGCGCTCAGCAGGGACAGATGCTGGTGAACACACTGAGCCCTCGGGGGAGTCCACTGCCAGCACTTCAGTGACCATCTGAACTGCACACACCTCAGACCATATGAGGAAAACAGCTTCACCATCCTACCCGGGTATGGCTTAGAGCCATATGGAGCAGACACCTGGGCCCTCCAGAGAGCCTTCTGGGGCTGCCTGGAAGTCTGTTACCATCACTTAGAAGGAATCATTGTGCAAGTGCATAGATGTATGTGCACACTCACACACATGCACACTTGCATACATGCACGCACACACACACACACAGACACACACACAGAGTGACTCCTACCCTCTGGGTGGCGTGATTCAGCATCTCCTGCCAGGCAGAGTCAAACTGCCGTTTGTCGTCCTCCAACAGCCGCTGCTCTGCCAGAGAGATGGTTTCCTTGGCAGCCCGGAGAACCTCGGTGGCCCTCTGGAAGTCCTGTGTGGCTTTCTGCGCCTCCAGCTGAGCCTGTGTGAGGAAAGAGCCCTGTGAGACCTCGGGCAATGTCGGGCGCTCCGTGAAAGCCACTCTACCACTCACAAGAAAAGCCAAGGACGGAAGACACCTCTGTCCAGCGCTGCTCTCACTCCAGCCCCCATCTGCCCACAAAGGCACGGGGAGGGGTAAGGCACACTTCATCACAGCCTCCCATAGCCTCAGGCCAGCGCCAAGAGAGTCATCCGGCCCACGGGAACCCAATGTTTTCCAAAATGGGATCTGTATTTCCTTTTACGTTTTAGGAAATCTTGGAATTTCAATTCTATAAGAATTGAACTCCCCTGTCTCCCCCAAACTGTGGCTCCTGCTTGAATTCTGAGCCTTTTTTTCTTCCTTCTTCCTTTCCTTACTTCCTTTCTTTTCCCTTCCTTATCCCCCTTCTTTCCTTGCTTTGCTTTGCTTTCCCTTTCACCCTCCACTCCTTTTGTGATGGCACTGGGGCTTGAACTCAGGCCTGGACACTGTCCTTTAGCTACTCTGCTCAAGTCTAGCACTCTACCACTTGAACCAGAGCTCCACAATCTTTCCTGCGGGGGCCGGCATTGAACCTTGCACCTCAGATCTCAGCCTCCTGAGTAGCTAGGATTATGGGCAGGAATTTCTTACAGCTTTGAACCTCTTCCTTCTTCAAGCAAAACCAGATGCCTTGGTGGGGGCCCTTCCAAATCATGGCTGCACAATGTGCCACACATGGTCTTGCGCCTCTTCATGCCCTCACTGTGAAATCTAACAAGTACCCAATGAGGAAAGCAATACTCGGCGAGGAGGAAGAGGAGCCTTTATGAGGTGACCTCACAGGACGTGCTTCTGCAAATCCCTGGAGAGTTTCTCAAGTGTCCACAATCCCTCTCTCTCCTGAATGGTGGCATCAGAAGCCTTGTCTTCTGCCATCCCATATCACACACATCCAACTAACAAGATGCTCAGGAGGCTGAGATCTGTGAATCAGGGTTCAAAGCCAGCTCATGCAGGAAAGACCATGACTCATGGAAACTAATTTTTATTTATTTTTTGGTCCATCAGTGGAGCTTCAACTCTGGGCATGGGTGCTGTTCCTGACCTCTTCAGCTCAAGGCTAGCGTTCTACTACTTTGAGCCACAGCGCCACTTCTGGTTTTCTTGTGGTTAACTGGAGATAAGAGTCTCACGGACTTACCTGCCTGGGCTGGCTTTGAACCACAACCCTTAGATCTCAGCCTTCTGAGTAGCGAGGATTACAGGTATGAGCCACCAGTGCCCAGTGGAAACTAACTTTTATGGTACAGACTCCATGTAGAGAAATTTTAAAGAATAACTTGGAACCTGAGCACCTATGGCTCATGCCTATAATGGCAGTTTGAGGCCAGTCAGAATAAATCCAAAAGACCCTTATCTCCAATTAACCGGCCAAAGGCCAGATGTGGAGGTGTGGCTCAAGTGGTAGCGCCTCAATTTTGAGTGCAAAAGCCAAGCAAAAGCATGAGATCCTGAATGCAAACCCCAGTACTGGCGCAAATGCGCACACACATATACATACGTATATATACGTATACACACACACACATACCACATAGAATCACATAGGGGTTGGAGGCCTAATCTAAGTGAAAATGCTAGAAGTACAGGTGTTGAACAGGGTAAGTGACTTTCATTACAGTGGGGTCCAAGAAGCTGATCCTCAAAGGCTTCTGCCTTTCCTCCCTTCCAGTGCATTTCCTCAGAGCTCTGTGAAACAATTGGAACCCCATTTACCCAAGTGCGTGAATGAGATACCAGGAAGCACACAACAGTCAAGGTTTCTCTGCCTATCAAAACTATACTCCCTTGCTGGTGCCGGTGGCTCACGCCTGTTATCCTAACTACTCAAGAGGTTGAGAGTTGAAGATTGTGTCCAAAGCCAGCCTGGCTTTATCTCCAATTAACCAGTAAAAAATTGCAAGTGGCTCTGTGGCTCAAAGTGGTAGAGCCAAAAGCGCTCAGGGACAGCACCCAGCAGATAAAAAAATAAAAAAAACAAACAACCCCCCCCATGATACCCCCCACTCAAGGCACAGGCCCTCTGCATGCCTTCCCTATCCACTAAATGCCTTTTCCACTTGAAACCTAAAGAGATTTTTCTGGGGATTAGTCAGAGCCAGTGGCTCTGCTGTGGCTATAGCCCCAGCACAGGGTCAAAGCAATCACAGAGTAACAAAGGGGATCCAGGAAATGAGCTGTTGATCCACCTCAAACTTTGCTAGCTTATGTCATAGCTTTTTGCTATTTCCACTTAACTCAATTTTTCTGGGTTCTTTTTCTATTTTACTTCACTTTGCAGTGTTGGGGGTAAAATTCAAGGCCTCACACATGCTAGGAAAATGTATGAACCAAACCCCAGACTTGGGGTCATCTTTTCACAGATCTGAAAATGGGTCAAACATATGGAACATGGCTTTTCACTCAGTCCCAAAGGTTTCATGTACAGCCTTAGCCATTATCACTTTAACATTGGATTCTTTCTCCCAACAATATATGTTATGAAGATGTATTTAGCATTAGAGAATTTTGAGAAAACTGAGCAGTCTGAAATGGCCAAGGGAGTTTACAGCTGGATTAGTAGATGGCTGTGTAGCTGTTAATATGTAATAGAGCCAAAGATTCCTTGGGGCGGGGGGGTAGAAAAGACAAAGTTCAAGCTGTTTTTCCTCTGTCTTGCTCTGAAGTTAAACTATTTAAAAATTAAAAAATATTAGTTGCAGGCTGAGTGTGGAGATTCATGCTTGTAGTTACAGCACTCAGGAGGCTGCGGATGAAACAGACTAACAAGCAAATAAAATAATACAGCAAGCTATTACTTGCTTCAAAACATAGGTAGGCAAGGTGCCAGTAGCTCATGCTTATCATCTTAACTACTCAGGAAGCTAAAATCTAGAGCAGAAGAGTTCACTAGACTCTATCTCCAATCAACCAGCAAAAAACTGGACTGGGGGCATGGCTCAAGTGGCACAGAGTCAGGCTAGCAAGCAAACCAAGCAAGTGTAAGACCCTGTGTTCAAACCCTAGTACCACCAAAAATGTAAAAGAAAGAAAGAAAAAAGAAACCTAGCTAGAAGCAGAAGGAAGAGCTCGGGGTGGGAGTATATAAGGAAGAAATAGGATTGGCTAGAGGTTGGTAATTATAGAAGCTGCATGTGGCTCCAATATATTTTTTCCTCTACTTATCATATATTTAAAATGTTTGATGTCATTTCTGGCAGGATAATTCCCATTCCCCATGGGGCTTCGGATTGAATAGGGGTGAATCTGACTTAAAACATTTCAGATGGAAGCCTTGGGGAAATTCATCGTGGATTGGGTCCAGCTTTGTTCACCCACAGGCTGCCTTGCATTAGCACCATTTGCTGCCCCAATTCATCTAATGGCTGCGGACAGGAGGGCATCCCAGGCCTTGTACCTCCAGGAGCCTGAGTCAACAAATCATGGCTAGTCACAGCCAGCTCATTTCTGGCTCCTCCTATACTTCTATTCTCTGCACAACAACGGGCACCTTCCACAGCCTCACAGCCATGTGCACTGGGGTGTCAGGGAACAGCACATCCCACATTCAATCCTTCCTGATCTACAGGAACACAGCAGGTGCCAGCCTCTCCCCGCCCACCCTAGCCAGAATGGAACACCCACGATCCCCTCAACTTCCTCCCCAGCTTCCTCCTGCTGCCCTCACTGCCTTCTGAGCCTGCCAGCTACCAAGCCACCTATGGCAAGAATCTGATCCAGGCAGGAGACAGGGACCCGAGACAGCAGTGCCCAAGGTCAAGACCCAGCCACCAGCAAACATAGATCCCTCTGGCCCCTAGAACCAATCACAGGGTTTCAGGGCTCAAGGAGATGGAAATGATGTAGCCCAATCATTCTACCTGACTAAAACTCATGCATCTACCAAAGAAAACACACTGTTCCGAGGGCCAAGTCTAGGTATTCTGAAGTAACAGCTCCAACATCAACTCATATATTTCCAGCTACCTAGCCACATGCCCACGGCCAACACAATTAGCCTGCACTCTCTCTGCTCCCCTCCCCCATATATGCCACCATCCCCCACCTCTACATTCTCCAAATGCCCTTCTCCTCCCTCTGTCTGGCTTCCCACACTCCCACCCAGGACACACAAAGCATCAGTATGTCTCAGAAACCTGCACTACCAATTATAGAAGCCTCCCACGGGATTGCCTACTGCAGACCCAGGCTCTGAAAGGTGGCCTCGTCACCCACTAACATTCTTAAGGAGCAAAGAGAGCTGTCATTGGGCAGGGAAGAACCTGGAATTTGGGCATCGGGCCTGGTGACAGCTTTTGCAGCTAATGAGCAGATGGTGGTCTCCAGAGCACAAGGGCAGAAAGGTGAGGATGGCATAGAGATGTGGCTTAGGCTAGAATGCTTGCCTCGCCTATGCAAAGCCTTGGGTTCAATCTTGAGTACCAGAGGGGAAGGGGGAAAAATACCTAGAAAGCTACAACTCCCCAGCCCAGCAAGGGCATCAAGGAGCTGGAAAGCATCAGCTACCACTGCAAAGCTCTGCTCCCGAATTCCAATCTCCCCCTCCTCTGTAGTAGCAGGCCAGGGGACCAGCTGCTCCTCTCCCCTGCTTCTGTCCCTGCAGTCACAGTCCTGGGGATCATGAGCAGAGCTGCTGCCCATACTTCCTGCCATCCCCATGGTGGACAAACAGGTCCCCTGTGGAACTCCAATCCCTAGGGACCTCAGCTCTTACCACACCAGAAATGCAACAAAGACACATTCCAGGGCTTGCACAGAACTAGCATTGACTGGGTAGACAATTGGGCCACTATGAGGTGGTGGACTAAATCCAGAGAACTGGGAGGGAAGGGGCATATTCCTGGCATTGACAAATGACCATTGTCTTGGGTCTACAACCTTGAACAAGTCGTTCAATGCCAAGGCCTTTGATAATACCCTGGAAGCCTTGGTTAAGTACGAAAATGCATTGCTACATTAGACTCTTCGTAAACAAATGCTCTGTCTAGCAGAGCAGGATGTCAGCAGGCAATGTAGCCATTGAGCTATTCCACTTTTGTTTTTCCTATCATCTTTATCCTTGTATGTTTGCAGTGTTTCCATTAGAAGTATACAGCTTTGCTTCTTAGTGTACTTCTTTATTGGTTACCACTATTCTATGCATCTACCACAGATGCAACACTCTGTCACTGGGTTGAACAATAGCACATTTTCCAGGGAAGGTCATATTGCATCAAAATAAAGTTACAGGGGCTGGGAATATGGCCTAGTGGTAGAGTCCTTGTCTCGTACACATGAAGCCCTGGGTTCAATTACTCAATACTACATATATAGCAAAGGCCAGAAGTGGAACTGTGGCTCAAGTGGTAGAGTGGTAGCCTTGAGCAAAAAGAAGCCAGGTACAGTGCTCAGGTCCTGAATTCAAGTCCCAGGACTGACAAAAAAAGTTACAGCTCCAGTCACATATGTATGTGTGTGCGTGTGCTTGTCTGTGTGTGTATACGTGCTGGTATGGGGCTTGAACTCAGGGCCTAGTCTCTGTCCCTTAGCTTTTTTCCTCAATAAGAGTCTCATGGGCTGGCTTTGAACTATGAACTTCAGATCTCAGCCTCCTGAGTAGCTAGGATTATAGGTGTGAGACACCAGTACCTGGCTAGAGAACACAAATTTCAAGCAACTGAAGAAATCTGAAAAAAGGACAAGGTTCTTGATGACATACATGAACTATTACCTGCAGTAGTATGGGGAGGTTGTACCTAATCAGGGGAGTTTAGGTTATGAAGCTCTAGCCGCAAGAGTGCCTTAATGACAATTACACAGAGCTCGAGGCAGCTAGTTTGATGCCTTCTGCTCTGGTGGATTCATGTAGGTCTCTCAACCTTGTGCTCTAGAACTGTAGAGAATGAATCTCTGTTCAGCAGCAATACATAAAGAAAACTATTATTAACTTAGTTGCAAAGATTTTTTTTGATCAGACTTAGGCAAGTGTTCTATGACTGAGCTACATGCCAAGGCTAAGAGGTGGTCTTTTAAGGTTCTTATTTGCTAGAGATAAATACTTGAGCACCAGGGGATGAAATGTTAGTGTATCTGTGAATAGCTTCAAAATAGTTTTAAAAAATGGAGAGAAGAAACATGACTGTTGCTGGTGGCCGTGGTAAGAGAGGAGTTCGTTAATTACTATCTGTACTTTCATGTATACTTGAGAATCCTATAATAACAACTGTGAGTGAGGCACGATGGTAATTGCCTGTAATCCCAGCTCTTGGGGGTGTGAGGCCAGCTGGAACTACACATTGAGATTGTTTCAAAACGAGGAGGAGCAACAGAAGCCACAGAAGCAGCAGAAAGTGTTTCTGGAGCCTTTGGTTCAACAGTTATTGCTTATGCTATTTACCTGACATGTAATCACTCAAGAAAATGTTACCCACTAAAAGTATGGGTGCCACAAATAGTTGTCAGGTTTTCTGCCATTTGCAGGGGCAGAGGACTCACCTGTTACATACCAAGTGACTCCATCAACAGCAACTTGCTTTGGAGCTACTTGGAGGCTCAAAGCATTCTACCTTGAGCCTCCAGGCCAGAAGAGAACCCATGAGGGGAATGGCAGGAGACCAGGAGGAGAAGAAAAAAGACAATTCTCCAGGTACAGATGGCTCATGACTGTAACCCTATTTAAGAGGCTGAGATCTGAAGATCAAGATTCAAAACCAGCCAGGGCAGGAAAGTCCATGAAACTCTTATCCCTAACTAACCACCAAAAAGCCACAAGTAGAGCTATAGCTCAATTGATAGAGTACCAGCCTTGAGCAACAAATTGAAAAGACAGTCCAGGCCCTGAGTTGAAGCTCCAGTTCTGGCACACTGGTGTACACACACACACACACACACACACACACACACACACACACCTCACACTTGAAGACACCAACACACTAGATGGCAAGGCAGACCTACTCATTCCCTAGGCCCAGCACCCTTGGGATGCCATAAGAAAAAAGTCCAGGTCCCTGAGCCCGTCCTTCATGTACAATTGATGGCTTTCTCCTTAGGGATTGGGGAGCTTCAGAAGGGCACAATGTCATCTAATTCCCGCACCTAGGCAGAGGCTGCTTCTGGCAAAGACAAGAAATATTGATTAAATGAAGACAAAGAAGGCCCAGACAATTCCCTAGTATCCAATCAGTTTTAGGCATTTGTGACTTTTTTTTTCCTCCTGTATTCTGGATATGTCTTTGGGTGCATTTATCCATGGGTAGAAGTGTATATTCTCCATGGCTTTGGGTACAGACCCAGACAGAATGATTTCTCTGCAATATCTGTTCTCAAGTGAACCCACTACCAGGCTGGGGTGTGGCTAAAGTGGTAGACCGCCTGCCTAGCAAGCATGAGGCCCTGAGTTCATGTCTCGGTAGCTCTTCCCCCAAAGAAAAAGTATTAAGGGGGCAAAGCTGGAAAGAAACAGAAACCAGGAAGTGACTGAAAAAGTCAGGGGAAGGAATAGCTGAGGGGGGAAGGGCAGCTGCCCCATAAATGCTTCTGTCCTGGCCAAGGCTTCACCACCACTTCCCTCCTTGCAGGGATTGTTGGATGTATGTAGGACTAAGGTAAATTGCATTTCAGGTGAACAAACAACCCTTTAAGTATATGTTTTAAACACTTCATGGGACAGACATCCTTTGAGAAAATTACATGAAATTCAAATTTATCTAGATGTCTTGCCAATTCTACCTTTGGTTTACACCCTACAAGGATGTTCCACTGTAGACATGACACCTGGCATTTTAAGCTTAGCATGTACAAAGTAGAATGGAAGGAGGGAGGGAAGGCAGGCAAGAAAACTCTGGGGCTGGAAATAAGCATATCAGGTTCTTTGGGGCGGGGGGGGGGGGGTGATACAGGGTCTTGCTGTACAGCTCAGCTCCCAATCCTCCTGCCTCAGCCTCCAAATTGCAGAGATTTCATGTATACATCATCATGCCTGTTGATTTTTTGGCCATGGTGGGATGAAAGCTAGGGTTAGGCTATGCAAGACCTCTACCACTGAGCTGTATCTTCAACTCAGTGCATCAGGTATGTATGTATGTACTCAAATACAGGTATGGGGCTTGAACTCAGGGCCTATTTTATTTGGCTTTCTTACTCAAGGCTAGAGATCTACCACTTGAGCCATGCCTCCACTTCTGGGTTTTGGGTAGTGAACTGGAGATATCTCAGACTTTTCTGCTCAGGCTGGTCTTGAACCAGCATCCTCAGATCTTAACCTCCTTAAGTAGCTAGGATTATATAAGTAAGCCACCAGCAACTGGAATCAATCAATTAATTATTTCTGGTTAAGGATAGATTTTCACAGAAGAAATATATGAAGTCACAATCCCCATTGAGGTGGGGGGTGGGAGGTAAAGTCAAGGAAGGAGAGCAGGACCAGCAAAGTGCTCAAGAGGAATGGAACTATCTAGCCAGGGCCAACATAAAAGCCCACCTATGTTGACAAACACATCCAAACTCAGACTTTAAGTGATAAATGACTTGCCCTGCCATTCTTCCACTGAACCCTGTGGTTTGCAGAAAGGGAAGGAAGGGGGCTTTACAAATCAGTGCTATTGTTTTATTAAAAAGTGGGAGCAGTTCAAAGAAACATCCCAGGAGCATGTGGTTTCAGGCACTAAAGATCCCACCCTGCTTCCCCTTAGCCGCTGCACCCTGGTGACAAATAGCTTGGGCTAGCCTTGGAAAGCACTCGGTCATTAGCCCAGCCCTGGCTGGGCACTTGCCACGCCTCAGGGAGAAGCCTGGGGGACAACAAGGCCAGAAGAATCAGTTATGCAAAGTTCCAAGTGATGCAGAAATGGAGAAGCTGCCCCTCCTAACACTGGCTGAGGCCCTGCATACAAGCTATCCCTCTGTCGGGCTAGGCAGGGAAAGGTTAAATCACGTGATAGACACTGCCACACAGCATCCGTGCCTGTGGCGGGCCACCCCAGCCCCAGCCCAGGACACAGGGCCAAGCAGGAGAGGCAGTCACCCCGTGGGGACCCCAGGCACTGTGGCCTTGATTCTGCTCTGGCTCAGGGGCTGCAGCCCTTCTCTCTCCCTGAGCCCACCCCAACTTCCAAACCACAGCTGCTGCTGCCACAAACTCCAACACTGCATCCTCCCGGGAGAGAGGGTTAGCCACTGCTGCCCTGCTGGCTGTAATTCACACAGCTTTGACACAAGAGCCCTTCACTCCACCCCGTGCCCTGGCCAGGATTACGCAGTTCCCAGGATCTGGGCCTGGCTACACAGAGGGAGGTGACTGAGGCCATGTGAGGACGTCACCACGCCAGACCTCCTCACCCAAGCCCCCTGGTTTGAACTGGCTGGGCAGAAATCAGTGCCAGGAAGAAGGGAGGCATGACAAAACCACATGGCTATTAGGAAATGCCACAGAGCATCCTGTGCGGAAGATGTTTGCGGGGGCCAAATAGTTACCCCAGCCCAGCAAGAGGGGGGCAGCCAGGGGAATCACTGCCTGGCCTTGCCAGTCACTCTGATATCCTCAGGCCTGAACCCAAGCCCCAAGCACCCACTAGGAGTCTAGCACAGGGCGGCCACCAGAGTCAGGCCAACTCAGTCTTCACTGCTCTTCTCCTAAAGCCTGGGCCCATACTGTACTTCTCCAGCCTCTGTCACCTACTGTCCCCTTCCCCAAGCCCACCTTGTCACCTTAAAATAAATTCTGTAACTGCCAGGCACTGGTGGCTCATGCCTGTAATCCTACTCAGGAGGCTGAGATCTGAGGATCTCCCATTAACCCCCAGAAAACCGGAAGTGGAGCTGTGGTTCAAAGTGGTAGAGCTTTAGCTCTGAGCAAAAAAGCTCAGGGACAGTGCCCAGGCCCTGAGTTCAAGCCCCATGACAGACAAAAATAAATGCCATAACTACCACCAGCCCAGTTCCCATCATACTTTCAGTCAGGGCTTGGGTGTGCCTGTGGAGAATTCAGGCACCAACCCCCACCCCCAGCCTTAGTTTCTTCTTTTGTAATGAAAATCAGAAAGGCCTTCAGGCTCCAAAAGTTGTTTCCTCATTTGAAAAATGGGAATACAGAGGAAAAATAAATGGTACCCCAACTATACAAAGGTGTGCGTACCTAACATCACTAAAATTCTAAAAAACGGCTGTTCACATGAGAATACCATATCTGGCATCCATGTCTAATCAACCCCTCCAAGACATCATAGCCCTTTATTCAAGAGCCCTGGAGAGTGGGGAAGGAGGACAGCTGCCCAGCCATGTCTGAGAGCTGGGCTGCCTTGGCCTCCAACCCCAGGGTTCTCCCTCTATACCCTGCCCATCAGCTCTGAGCCAGCCCCATCCTCCTTTCTGAGGACTCCTTCGTGGCCTTTCTCCCTCCGCCCCCATTCCCCGCCCTCTATCTGGCTCTCTACCAAGCAAGCAAGTTGATCTTCATTCTTCATGGAGTCCACATTTGTGAACATGTCTGCTCCCTAAAGTTTGAGATCTCTATATCAATACTGGGAGAGCTTCCAGAATCATTCACGGACATACACAGAGCAGAGCAAGCACTCCTGGTACCCTTCTGTTTCTGCCCACACCATAATCAAGGACCTCTCCACAGTCTATTGTGTGCCACATTTTTCACATTTTTGTGGGTTTTGTTGAGTTGGCTGTTTAACTGGCCCCCAAGGACAGCAATGATTCCTTGTGCCGCCACACTAAAGCAAATGCCGGTGTTACCATGCACTGCTGTGCCAGCCATGAGTTAATGAGTCAACAGCACAGCATGACCAGGAAAAGAGGAAATTTGCCAGTGGGAATGTGGGTTTGCTCTTGTAAGTACTAAAGGGACATCTGCAGGGCACAATGAAGCCATGGGAAAGATAGCGAGTGGCTACATTTGTGGTATCAATGCCTGAGACATCACAACAGACTCAACAGTAGAGTACTGTGTGAGGCAGGAAGCTTAGGATTCAGTCACATCACTCAGGGGCAGAACCATTCTTGGCTAGTGTTTTATTATAAAGAAATTATTTATAAAATACACAATTATTTATAATAGTATATTTATAAAATATATACATATCTCATGGACACCAGTGGCTCACACCTGTAACCCTACTCAGGAGGCTGAGATCTGAGGACCGTGATTTGAAGCCAGCTTGTGCAGGAAAGTTGTGTGACTTGTATCTCCAAATAATGACCAAAAAGCCAGAAGTAGAGCTGTGGCTCAAGTGGTAGAATGCTATCTTTGAGCAAAAAAAGCTATGGGACAATGCCAGGCCCCACGTTCAAGCCCCAATGGTAGCACAAAAGAATAAAAATACAAAATATAAAAGCCTTTCAGGACTAGACCCTCCAGTGCCCCAATGAGCAATGCCCCCAATATTAGGTAATTCAACAACAGTCATGTGGCTACCATGAATGAGAAGCAGCTACTTGGGTACATGCCTGTAATCTAAGCACTTAGAAAAGGGAGACAGGAGGCTTACAAGTTGAGGCCAACCTGGGGCTACATAGAAAGACAATGTATCAAAAGAAAATAGAATCAGTCTGTGCCTCTGTCATGAATAATGCCACTTTGTTTCTTGGGCAGATGGAGACCTGAAGAATGCAGACCACAGCCTGTGCTCCACAATGGCAGGAAAGACAAAGGAGAGGGGCTTAGGAAATGCTGAGTGGGGGCACCCCCCCTCAGTCCTCCCATGGTCTTAGTCTCAAAGTGGGGAATGTGTATGTGCATGGCTATTCAGATGAACAGATCTTACTTTTGCTCTCCACGCCTTACCCCATCCCCACACTTTTCCTAAGACAGAATGTCGGTTCCATAAGGAGAGAATGTGTGGTTTGGTTCTTGGTATATCACAAAAGTGGCTGAAATGGTATCTTGTATTTAGTAGGTTCCCAGTCAACAGCAGGGGGCAGGAAGGTACCATGTGCCATGCCCTTGACTTTCTATCTCACTTTGGCTAAACCTCAGCCTCTCACTCTCTACTCGAGAAGGGTTCAGAACCTCTGAGCAAAAGCAGGCTGCAGCACTCCTTCCTCTGGGAATCAATGTAAGAACTCTGAAGGCTTGGGATGCCCGGGTCCTGCTTCAATTCCCTGAAATGACTCTCCATCCATTCAGGGCCCCATCACACTGGCCTGCTGGGCTCACAAAGAGGGCTCTGGACCAGCAGCTCCCTCCACCTCATTTTCCTCTTCTGCACAGGCATCTCAGTACTCAGTCTGCCTGGGGTCACTTATCTCTCCCCACCATCTCTACATTTTGTGCACATACCCTGGCCAGACCATGCTCCATCTCTATCCTTTCAGTTTGTTTTTCTTTTTCCTCAGTACTGGGGGTACTTGCTAGGCAGGCACCACAGCTATTTTTCAGATGGGGTCTGGAGCTTATTACCTGGACTAGTCTTAGACTGGGGCCTTCCTACCTCCACCTCCTGCATAATAGGCATGTTCTATGACTGGTCTCTTCATTAAGATGGGGTCTTTTTGCCCAGAATTGGCCTTAAACATTGATCCTATGATCTCTACTTCTCAAGTGGCTAAGATTACAGGTGTGAAGTCCAGCCTTTGTTTTCTAAGGCAACAGACTCACTATGTTCAATATTTGATAGAAATATGTATCTGGAATACTCTATCTGCAATTACTTGAGTTTTGAACGGGTCTCATGGCCTATTTTTGCCAGGTGCTAGCCTGGAACCTTAATCCTCCCAATTGCAGCCTCCTGTGAAGACAGATGTACACCACCGCACCTAGCTGTCAGTTGAGAAGGGTGGAGACAAGCAGAAGTCTAAGAAGGGCATGACTTCTCCTTTCCTGGAACCCAGAAAAAGGGCCAGGCTGGCCTAGTAGATGTGACATGCAAGTGGCTCAGTTGCCCCTGCCACCCCAGCTGTCAATCAACCACCACAAGGCCATCCAAGGTGATCCAGCCCCCACCCACTCTGCCAACTCACTGTATGTGCACAAGACCAGATATGCCTGAAATTGGAAAAACTGCTCAGCTAAATAAACTGTTTTCTAAGCAGCTAAATTACAAGGCAGTTTAGGTTGTCACAAAAGCTAAGGGATACATAGCTATTTTATGAAGAAATTGAGGCTCAGACATTAGGTGACTCGCCAAAGGTCCCTTGGCTATTAGGTGGGAATCCAAGCTGGCTGGCTCCAGAGTCCAAACTTTGCCAACTGTTCTCTAGCCCAGCATTCTGCACACTGCAAATGTATTCCCACTTTTCTGCTTTGCTAAAGGACATGACATCATAAACAGCCAACAGAGAGCATTTTGGTTTGCAACGAACCCCTCTCTCTTCTGACACATTCCAATCAGTTAAAAATCAGGTTGCGGGCTGGGGATATAGCCTAGTGGCAAGAGTGCCTGCCTCGGATACATGAGGCCCTAGGTTCGATTCCCCAGCACCACATATACAGAAAACGGCCAGAAGCGGCGCTGTGGCTCAAGTGGCAGAGTGCTAGCCTTGAGTGGGAAGAAGCCAGGGACAGTGCTCAGTCCCTGAGTCCAAGGCCCAGGACTGGCAAAAAAAAAAAAAAAAAATCATGTTGCTAGCCAGGTGCTGGTGGCTCACACCTATAATCCTAGCTACTTGGAAGGCCGAGATCTGGGGATCACAAAGCCAGGTCAAGCAGCAAGGAGTGTGAGACTCTTATCTCCAATTAACGACCAAAAGGCCAGAAGTGCTTATGGTTGCTCAGCTGAGGCGCTGCCACTTCAGATGTATAAAACCACACAATTACAATTACAGTAGGATCAGAAATAGCAAAGAGGATACACACCACATGTAACAGAAAGAACTGGAGGTATTTTTGGTTAATTTTAAAGTTTTCATCCATTTTCAACATTTTCCTCCATAAATCCTAATTGTTTATGTGGTACTGAGGAATTGATCCCAGGGCCTCATGCATGCTAGGCAAGCACTCTACCACTAGGCCATATTCCCAGCCCCCTATCCTAATTCTTGGAAGTGAAGCTAAATCCAGGCTCACATAAGAAAGGGTTCTACTGGAAGACACATTATCTCATTTAAGTAAGTTATAGGAGCCAGGCTGGTCCCTTGACTATCAGTATTTGGAGAACAAAGACAAGAACGAAGACCCTGATGCTCCTCACATGCCCTCGGAGTCCTGCATGCTCGACTCTGGCACCATCCTCAATGGGCTGTCAGAGCATTCATAAATATGAAAAGGAAGGGGTGGGTGGGGACAAGGCAGAGGAAGAAAACAGGAAGCCCCCTTGGCAGCAGCTGGAGGAGGCCACTGCTCCAGGCACCTGCAGGAAGGTCAGCAAACATTCATGCCGTCTGGCCCCAAGCCCAGGTGACCCTGCCCCATCCACAGAAATGAAATGTAGCATCCATTCCTGCTTCAGCTGAGCGTCCTTCCAGCTCCTTGGCTAGAGACCAACAAGGTCCCTGGAGGCTGCAAACAGGGTCCACTTGGACCCTTCTGGTCCTTCCTTCTCCACTGACAAGCAGGGAGGAGGGCATGGCAGCTGTGCAGGCCCAAACCTGGGCCCTTTCCCCTCAATGCCAGTCACCCTGAGGACAGGCACAGGACTGGGTGATTATCATTCATGCATATTGTCCTCTGGCCAAGAAGAGCGAGGAGAGGAGGGACAGATGCCATGTCCTCTGCTTCCCAACAGACCCCTGTCTTCCTACTCTGCCTGCTTGGCTATGAGGCAGGGCCGGGAAGGAGGCAAGCGCTGGCGGCCCACAACTGCGATCCAAGCTACTCAGGACACTGAGATCCGAGGATGGCAGTATGAAGCCAGCACAAGTAAAAGTCTCAGAGTCTAATCTCTAAAACACCAGCAAAAAGGTGAATGTGAAGCTGTGGTTCTAGTGGTAGAGCACCAGCAAAAACACTAAGACTTGAACACTAAACACTTGAACCTGGCCTTGAGTTCAAGATCTAGTACTGACACACAGACAGGCACACGATGTTGAAAAGATATCAGGAAGAAAAATCTTCATGTCCTCCCATGTCTAGGAAGGCAGCAGAGGGTGTGTGACCGGCCCACAGCCCCTATCTCTCGTCATTCACTTGTTTGTCCCTTCACTTATTAGCTCCTGAATGCCTTCTAGATGTGGCATTGCAAACCAGGCAAAACCTGAAACAAACAGGTGAAATCTTTTCCAATGAACTTGATTCATTGCAAACATATCAACTAACAAGCCAGATGGTGAGCAGCTCAACATAGGGGAAAAAAAAAAAAAGGCTAGAGGTGGCAGAGACAAGGGCTGGGAATTTCCATCTTAAATATGTTAACCCCAGAAGGCCTCATGTGTAAAATGACTTTTGAACAGAAACTGGGCCATGAAAATATCAAGATTAGAATAATGTCTCAAAGAAGGAACAGCAAGTTCAAAGGTCTTGAGGTGGCAGCAGGCTTGACATCAGCACAACCACAGCAGGACCCCATTCATCAACTGGAGCCACTGATCTGAATCAGAGGGCTACTTCAAGGTCATCTCCACCAAACCAGAGCTCAGGACACAAGGCAAGAAAATGTCAGTAGGGAAAGCCACTGCCTCAACCCCCAGAAGATACCCTTACAGACCAGTTTCTAGATCTCTCTACTCCAGAAAAACACAGGTGCTGTTCTTAGCACAGAGTGAATGTTCCTTGTGCAAAATGCTTGAGCCCAGAAGCATTCCAATTTTTTAAAAATATTTGCATATACTTGTTTGGACACTTGCTACAAAGAGACTGAAGGAAATTTTATACCAAAAAAATCCTAAGTATTGTGGTATGCAATTTTCCACTTGTGCCATCATGTTGGCACTCAAAAGGTCTGGATTTTGGCTAGACACTGGTGGCACACGCCTGTAATCCTAGCTACTCAGGAGGCTGAGATCTAAGGACCACGGTTCAAAGCCAGGCCAAGCAGGAAAGGCCATGGGATTCTTATCTCTAACCATTAGAAGAGCAGAAGTAGAGCTATGGTGCAAAGTGGTAGAGTGCTAGCCTTGAGCAGAAAAACTCAAGGGCAGCACCAGGTCCTGAGTTCAAGCCCCACAACTGACCAAAAAAAAAAAAAAAAAGCATTTCAGATTTTCTCCTTGTCTATATAGATACTTATGGGCTAAGAAAAATCAATGGACAATAAACTCAAGTGTTACAAGACTCAGAAAAGAGGCTGGGAATCTATGGCTCATGCCTATAATCCTATCTACTCAGGAGGCTGTGATCTGAAGAACACAGTTCAAAGCCAGCCAGGCCAGAAAAATCCATGAAACTCTTGCCTCCAATTAACCTCCAAAAAGATGGTAGTGGCTGTGGCTCAAGTGGTAGAGAAAAAGCTAAAGGACAGAGCCCAGGCCCTGAGTTCAAGCCTTAGTAGTTTTGGGTTTTTTGTTTTGTTTTGTTTTTTTTAAAAGACCCAGAATTACAATCTCTTTGGTATTATTTAATGTTTTGAACTACCAGAAATTTCTCCTCAAACTTAACAACAATGGAAGACAGTGGGAGGCACTATGCAAAACACATCCCGGGGGCGGTGGGGGGGGGGGGGCAGAAAGACTAGTGCAACATGGGCTCTGTGGAGAAAAGGGCAGCACCTTCAGGTTCTGGAAGCTATTGGAAGCTATTCTGAGATTGGGCTTTCCTATCCCAATCTCAGAGCGTTTCTTCTTTTCCCAGAGGTGAGGCTGGGCGAGGTCCGGGGATGTGAGGAGGGCCTGCTTGGAATTTGCTGCACACCAGATGGGAAGGAAGAAGGGCCTCTCACACCTGAGACCTGAGCCTCATCTCCAGGCTCAGGGTTCACACAAAGAAGGAATCCTTGGAAGATATTTTGCGTTTGTGTTTGTGCCGGGACTGTAGCTTGAACCCAGGGCCTCACACTCCCACTTGGCTTTTTCCACTCAAGGCTGGTGGTCTACTACTTGAGCCACACTTCCACTTTGGGCTTTTTGCCAGTTAACTAGAGATAAAGAGTCTCAAGGGCATCTCTGCCCAGGCTGAGCCACCAGTCACTATTCCATTTTTGTGACAGGATATAGAAGGAAACTATTAAATCCCAGCTTTTCATCCTCTATGGGTCTCATCTTAAAGTTGTTCCTAGATTTCTAGGGTTTAGTTTCCTGCTCTACTGGTATCTTCTCCTTGGTGCTCAAAACATATGCTTCACATACATGGCAGATGCCCAATACTATTTCTGTGGTTGCTCCCTGAACATTTTCTGACACAGGGAAGCTTCTGGAAGCAGCATCTTCAATCATGTAATAAGCGCCCAGCAGGATGACACCTGGCCACTGTTACTGGGCTCTCCTCTGGACCAACTCCTCAGATCTTAGGGAGAAATCTGAGTTCTTATCCTGAGACATACCACAGGGTTGATGATTCATGCTGAAGAGATGCTGGAAGAATTCCAAGTGAGCTGGGAACCCCAATGGCTCATGCCTGTAGTCCTAACTACTTAGGAAGCTGAGGTTTGAGGATGAAGGTTCAAAGCCAGTCCCGGCAGGAAAAGCCCATGCTTTTCTATTATCTCTCCTATTATCTCCAATGAACCATTAAAATCCAGAATAGAACTGTGGCTCAAGGAGTAGAGTAGTAGCCTTGAATGAAAAAGCAAAGGGATAGCACCCAAGCCCTGAGTTCAAGCCCCAGTAGCGGCATAAAAAGCAGCAGCAGCTGGATACCAATGGCTCATGCATGTAATCCTAGCTACTCAGGAGGCTGAGATCTGAGGATCATGGTTCAAAGTCAGCCTGGGCAGAAAAGTTCATGAGACTCTCATCTCCAACTAATCCTAAAACGGCTAAAGTAGAGCTGTGGCTTAAGTTGTAGAGCCCTAGCCTTGAGCAAAAAGGAGCTCAGGGACAGTGCTGGGTCCAGAGTTCAAGCCCTAGGACCATCAAAAAAAAAAAAAGATGAAAAAGAAAAAAGCAGCAGCAGCCTAAATGAGCTAACATATAGAAAAAGGCCCCAGCCTAGGGCCTGGCACTCAGCAGGCACCATAACTGTCACTGACTCGTTTCCTTCTGTGGTCTCAGAGGCTGGGAACAAACAACACATTACACAAAAATCACTACAGGTGATCAAAGACACACACTTGGAAACTGGAGCTAATTTCTACACAGCCCCCAGCAATCACCTGAGTATAACTCCCCAACACACACACACACACACACACACACACACACACACACACACACACACACTTTCTCTCTCTCTCTCTTTCTCTCTCTCTCTGGTCTCTGTTCCTCTGGACAAAGAGCCAGTCAGTGTCTCTAAGGACTGTTCCTCCTGCCTTCCTAGGGAAGGAGGAAGAGCACATCCCATGCTCTGGACACAGCCACACATCCCCTCTGCTGCTCAGGTCAGGGAAGGCAGACAGCAAGGTGACACCCACCAGTAGTGTCAGATATCAACTCATACACTTAATAGTGTCATGTGCTGAAATGAAGCAGGTGGGAAGGGGAGGACATCGAGGGCAGCCATGTACATGGTCATGACTACTTCACCTTACACAGAATGACTGGTCCTGGCCCCAATGGGAGATCTGGGAGCCACCAAGGGCTGCCACAGAGCATCTGGGTCTGCAACACTCTTACCTGCCTTGCCACCCTCCGTGCCTCCCAGTAGGGCTTGGAGTCCTCCACAGCTTTGCCAATTTTCTTCACCAACTCATCCAGTCTCACTGTAGCCTCCACCAGAACAGAGCGGAACTTCTGACGAGCATCCTGCAGCCAGGGGACATGGAGAAAATGTAGATCAGGCTCAAGGAGGATACTGCCAACACCTGCTTCAAACACAGGAGAGACTCTACCCAGCAGGTAGATGCTCTCATCAATGCCTTACAAGACAGTACCTACAGTGCAATGACAAGCATGTAGAACCTGCATGGTTAGGATGACCACCAACCATATATAAGTATGGAGCCCTTAGATTGGCTGGGGTGGCTGCGGAAATGAGTTTGCAGTTTACCTGAGTTTATTTACATTAATAATGAATGTGGCCAGGCATAGTAGTGCACACTCTGGTGAGTCAGAGATAGGAGGATCATGTTCCTAGGACAGCCCAGGGAAGTTAGCCTTCAGAGAAAAAACTTCACAAATGGGATTACACCAAAATAAAAAGTTTCTGCACAGCAAAGGACAGTTACAAAACTAGAAGAACAGCCAAAAGACTGGGAGAAGATCTTTCCCAGCAATATATCTGACTAATATCCAAAATATACCAGGAATTTAAAAAATGACCCCCCTCCAAAACTGACAAAACAATTTGTTGATTGATTTGTTAGTTTGGGAGCTTAAGAGCAACTTTTCACTTCTCAGAAGAAAAAGAATGGCAAACAAACACATGAGGAAATGCTCAACATCCCTGGCCATAAAGGAAATGCGAATCAAAATAACAGATTCCATGTCATCCCAGTTTGAATTCTTGATGGTGGCCAATCTAACAACAAATGCTGGCAGGGATGTTGGGAAAAAGGGATCCTATTGCACTGCTGCTGGTAGGACTATAAACTAGTGCAACCACTCTTGTAGGCGGTCTGGACATCCCTCAAAAAACTAAACATAGAACTTCCCTATGACATATCCATACCATTCTTGGGCATCCACCCAGAATGTTACAAGTCAGGAGATGGTAAAGACACTTGCACATCCATGTTCACTGCTGCATTATTCACAATAGTCAAATTGTAGAAACAGCCCAGATATCCTATAGTAGATGAGTAAGTTGATAAAATATGGTACATATACACAATGGAATTTTACTCATCCATTAGAAAGAAGGTCATTTGCAGGGAAATGGATGGACCTAGAATAAATCATGTTAAGTGAGGTAGGCCAAGCTCAAGATAAGAGACACATGTTTTCTCTCATATTCAGAATCTAGAATCTACACTGGGGCATGGTAAATTATACAGGACTCTAGGCATTCACATCCAGTGAGACCAAAGAAGGTATTCTTTTTTTCAAATTTTTATTATCAAACTGATATACAGAGAGGTTACAGTTTCATACGTGAGGCATTGGATACATTTCTTGTACTGTTTGTTAACCTGTCCCTCATACCCTCCTCCCTCCTCCCCCTTTTCCTTCCCCCCCCCCCCAGGTGTTCAGTTCACTTTCACCAAACAGTTTTGCAAGTATTGCTTTTGTAGTTGTTTGTCTTTTTTTACCCTGTGTCTCTCAATTTTGGTATTGCCTTTCAATTCCCTACTTCTAATACCAGTATACATGGTTTCCAAAATACTCAAATAAGATTACAGAGATAGTGTAGGTACAACCACTGGAAGGTGATACAAGAACATCATCAATAATGGAAGCTACAGATACACATGGGACGTTGAAAGTAGTTACAACTGTGATATAACAATCGTTTCCATAACATGGAGTTCATTTCACTTAGCATCATCTTATGTGTTCATAAGGGTATAGCTATTGGGCTCTTGTGATCCTCTGCTATGACTTGCCTAAACCTGTACTAATTATTCCCAATAAGGGAGACCATAGAGTCCATGTTTCTTTGGGTCTGGCTTACTTCACTTAGTATAATTTTTTCCAAGTCCTTCCATTTCCTTACAAATGGGGCAATGTCATTCTTTCTGATAGAGGCATAAAATTCCATTGTGTATATGTACCACATTTTCCTGATCCATTCGTCTACTGAGGGGCATCTGGGTTGGTTCCAGATTCTAGCTATGACAAATTGTGCTGCGATGAACATTGTTGTGCTGGTGGCATTACTATGATTTGTTTGTGGTCTTTTGAATAAATACCCAAAAGTGGGGCTGCTGGGTCATAGGGGAGTTCTATATTTAGCCTTTTGAGGAATCTCCATACTGCTTGCCAGAGTGGCTGAACCAGTTTACATTCCCACCAACAATGAAGTAGGGTTCCCTTTTGGCCACATCCCCCAAGGAAGGTATTCTTAAAGGAGGAACCCAAAGGTGTAACGCTCATTAACACGTATAATACTATATATTGAAATGAATTCCAGGAAAGGGAAACATGGATTATTTATGTTGTTGTTGGCAGTAGTGGTTCCCCGCCCCCCAGAAAGGGAGAGAGGGAGGGTGGAAAATGCAACCATGGCACTTAGTATATACAATGTGGACAATGATCTGTGTAACTTGTAGGCAGGGAAGGGAGGGGGAAACTGAGGGAAAGCAAATGAAGGGGTGACATTGTCCAAAAGAGAAATGCACATATTACCTGAATTTACAACACCTTAATAATATTTTTTAAAAGAGATAAAAGCAAATAGCAAAAGAACCAGGCTCAAGTGACAGAACACTAGCCAATCAGGCACCAGGCCTTGAGTTCAATCCCCAGTACTTCAAAAAAGTGAATAAAAAATGTGGCCAGGCAACTATGTTGGACAGAACTGCATACATTAAAAAGTCTGTCTGCCAGGAGCTGGTGGCTCATGCCTTAGTTCTAGCTACTCAGGAGGCTGAGATCTGAGGATCATGGTTTGAAATGAGCCCAAGCAGAAACACTTATGCGACACTGATCTCCAACTAACCTGAAAAAAGCAAAGCAAAAGGTTTAAGGGCCTAGTTCAAGCCCCAGTACTAGTATGTACACACTACACACACACACACACACACACACACACACACACACACCCATCTGGGTCTTCAGAGGAAGCCCACCCAGTCCAGCCACTTGTGATAGCTTCAGTCCACATTAAGTCCACTGCACCCTTGACCACAAGGTTCATCAGTCATTGACACTGAGTACAAGTGTACTGCATGTGCTCATGTGTACATGCCTGTACAGATGTAGGCCAGACCTTGTGCTGGGTCCTGGGCATGCTCTTCCCTCAGGACATTACAACCCAGTCTGGAAACACCAAGGCCTCCATGGCAATAGCATGTGCCATGGAACCCAGCTGCAGAAAGCCTTGCCAGAGCCACTAATGGAGAGAGGTCCAGAATCTCCAGAAGACCACTGGTTACTGACACATGTGGGGGACAGGGTACAAGAGAGAAAAGAGTCCCCAGCAGGCCGCAGAGCCGTTGCCCAGGCAGGACAAATGGCTTAGTGTTTTCAAGAATCTAAGGGAGCCAGAGGCCTGGAATGAGGAGAATGTCAAGAGATAAGGGTGGCCAACCATCCTGGAGGCCACTACTAATCAAAGTCCAGAAACCACTGGGTGCTTAGTTACTCTGGAGGCTGAGATCTCAGGATCATTGTTCAAAGCCTGGCCAGGCAGAAAAGTCTATGAGACTTATCTCCAATTAAGCCACCCCCTTCAAAAAGCAAAAAACAAAAAATAAGCCAGAAGTGGAGCTACTGCTCAAGTGCTGTGGAAACCAAGTGAAAGATGTAGGGGAGCCCCCTTTTTTTTGAGTCCCTAGAAACAGCAGGCGTAGACAAGGCAGTGGGCCCCAGGAATAGCAAAACTGAAGCTGAATAACAGGAGCGAAAAGCAGCTTAACCTACAGCTGCTTGACTTTTGTACAAGAAAGGAATGAGGAAGACCACTCACTTTGTAAGTTTTAGTTTAAGCGAAGTTCCATTAGGAGAGTTAAGGTTAATTAAGGAGTTAATTAGGTAAATACCAGTCACACCCAGAACCAAGAACTGTATAGCCTTGATTGCTTTGTTTACCAGAGTTTACTGGAATTGTAATCACTAACTGCAATTCTGCTTCTGGCTTTGCCTAACTTGCCTGACTACCTGCGTGTGGTACATGTGATTTTTGCTTTTAAAATCTCAGCCCTGCCGAAGCTTGGGGCTGCACTTTGTTCTCCAAGTGGCGGAGTGCAGACTCCATGCGGTTAATAAAATCCTAGCCTGATTAACTGAGTGTCGAGTCTCCTTTGAATTCAGATACAATTTTTGTAGTGAGTTAGACTCCCACTGTCAGTCTAGCCATGGGTTAGAATCCCACTTTGGTGACCTGGATACAACAAGGGGCAGCACCCAGGTCCTGGGTTCAAGCCCCAGGACTGGCACAAATAAGTAATCCAGAAAACCAGGTCCAGGAGATACAAGGAAGAATAAAAACAAAGAAACTGAGTCCCCGGTCTGGGGGACCGAGTTGATATTTCTCACACCCCAGGCCCAGCTTCCCCTTTCTTTTCTCTCCTGGGCATTTACATGGTAGAGCCACACGTGGGGTGGGGTGAATTTGGGAAAGGGGAAATGACAACTCATAGTCACGAGTCAAGGGGATTCCCAAGACTAAACAGCCACCTGCTGGGGAGACATTTGTCCCACTGGCCCAAAGGACCTTCCCAATGATGAACTACTGAACTGTTTGTATTTCTGCATGTAGGGGAGGGTCATGGGGGGTAAAGATGGCTCTGGTCAGCTTTTCTAATCCATCCCATCACCTCAATCTCAAGCCATGGGCTAGAAAGGTTTGAACATGGCATTCAGGATGTGAAGATACAGCCTCTGCTTCCCATAGGAGTTCCTCACTCTGCTCTGAGCCCAAACCCCATCTGGGATTCAGGTGTCATGTCCCACCCCCCCTCCATCACCCCCCACCCCCAGTTTGTCTCATTATCTTGATGTTCTCTGCCCTCTCTCTCATGAGCCAGGCCTGGAATCATCTGCTACGGCTTCTCAAGGCAGAGAACAGATGACACTTGGCCTCCAGGGGAGGCCTTGTCTGCAGATGTCTTAGGGTAGCCCCAGGAACAAGGAAGCCCTACACAACTTCTGCCAGGCTTGGCTTCTTGGAACAGGGAGGAGTGTGTTGTCAAGGCCCAGGACTCCAATGTGAGACACAGATTCACAAACAGCTAAATCTCTTTCTGTAGAGGCTTATGCACCATTGGTTATTACCTATAAAATTGTCACTTTCCATCTTCTAGGGAAGGTTATGAGAAAAAAAAAAAAGAACACAAACGTAAAAACACCTGATAGTTCCATCCAGGCCACAGTTTATGCTCGATAATTGCACATGATGTTTCCTCTTGTGATCTACTAAAAGCCACTGATAACCATTTTTTCTCTTGTCACCAATTAAAAAACACTGGGTGGGTGGGGAGTCTCCACAAGGCAGAGTAGCTGACATGATGGACATAATAAACCTCAAAGACAGTTGCGTTTTCCAGTTGCACTTAGTCATATGACTAAGTCCTTACAGTCCCCTCTCAGTCGTGGACAGCATCCTCCCCTAGGACCTCTTGTAAAATAATCTGGTCCCAAAGTACTCACTGCCCATGGCCAAGAGACTTAGAACATCTGGCTTACATACTATGTAGTAAAACTACACAGGAAACTACACAGTTAAAACTATTCTTTTAAAAAAGCCAGATGCTGGTAGCTCAGGCCTATAACCCTAGCTATTCAGGAGGCAGAGATCTGAGGATCATAGTTTGAAGCCAGCCCTGGTAGACAAGTCTGACTCATCGGTAATTACCCAGCAAAAAACTGGAAGCATGGCTCAAATGGTAGGTTGGCAGCCTTGAGTAGAAAAGCTGAGCAAGGATTCGAGGCCCTGAGTTTAAGTCCTCATACTAGCACATGCCACCCACAAATATACAAGCACCAAGGTAATTCTCAAAGTTTTCATTAAAAAAAACAAATCAGAGCGCTGGGATGTAGCTCACTGGCAAAGTGCTTGATCCCCAGTACCAAAAAAGAAAACAAATCAGATGATCTTAAGACACTGCTCCATGGGCTGCAGCCCTGGCCGGCCAGCCTGCTTTTTACGGTCATGGTTTCAGCTCCCGAGTCTGGGCCATGATCCTGGCCGGTCAGTATACTTTTTACTTCCCCAATAAATCCATCTTTTTATCATAAAAAAGACACTGCTCCATTCTTATCTGGTAAGCATTAGCCAGAAGTGGAATAGAAGATGCCCCTTAGAGTCTACCCACTGTGCTTGTGCCTGTATTATACACTTGTCACCTTCATTTTGGTTCCCTGCTCAGCCCCTGGATACATTTGATTGGCCAAGAGCTGCTCTGGGTATTTTCAACCCACCAAACCTGGCTTCACAGGGAAAGAGAGATGCTGAGCACAGGCTGACAATGTACTAGGTGGCAGGTACACTGTTAATGCTTGAACCCTGGAAACTTGTATAAACACTAGCATCCATATCACGACATGCTGTCATTGTTAGCCACAGCTTACAAAGGAGGAAACTGAGGTACAGAGAACCTCCTTGGCTTGCCCAGGGCCACAAACCTGTGAAATGATGACCCAGGATTTAAACTCAAAGAGTAAATTAACATGTGGTATGCCACAGGCATGTGACTGGGGAGTCACCCAAAGACAGTGCCTCCAAGCCAGGCTTTGAGTAAAAGCAAATTTCAGCTGATGGGGAGGCCCAAGGGCCAGCACCAGCCTGGTACATGGGAGGCCTAGTTGGGGCTGGAGCAAAGGAAGCACGCGTGCCCTGTAAAGGCATCAGAATTTCCTCTTGTGTACAAAGGGGAAACAAAGATGGTTGGGGGCAGAGGAGGTGACTTTTTGTTTATATGCTTCCTGAAAATTTTTCTGATTATAGGAAGTAGAGGTGCGGCTCAAGTGACAGGCAAACAGCCTTGTGGGGGATGGAAGAAGCTAAGCAATAATGTGAAATCCTGAGTTTGTGCCCTGGTACAAACTTTTTGGTTTTTTTTAAGTTTTCTTGTTACAGCCAGGTGTGGTTCTCAAACCTGCATATAATCCTAGCTACTTGGGAGGTTAGGATAGGGCAATCATGGTTCAAGGCCAGCCCATGCATAAAAGCACATCAGGCTCTATCTCAATGGCCAAGCATAGCTACAAGGGAAGCACAATGGTTGGGCAGAGTGTCAAGCACCTGTCATCCCCAGTAATATGGAAGATAACAGCCTAGGCCAACCCAGGATGAAGACCTTACATTGACAATATCCAACGCAAGAAGGAACTGGAGATGTGGCTTCAGTGGTAAAGTGCCTGCTTTGCAAGTTCCAGGTCCCGAGTTCAATTCCCAGTAAATAGAAAAAAATCTGGGTCTACTTTTTAATCACGGGGATTTTTGTCTCCTATTCTCTTTGCTTTTTCATTTACTCAGGCCTTAAATCATCTCATAATCAAGCCTCCTCCCTTTTTTGTGCCAGTACTAGGTCCTAAACTCAGGGCCTGGGTGCTGTCCCTCAGCTTTTACACTCAGAGCTGATGCTCTACATCTCCACTTTTGGCTTTTGGGGTGGTTCACTGGAGAGAAGAGTGTAACAGACTCTCCTGGGCTGGCTTCACACTGGTGTTCAATCTCAGCTTACTAAGTACCTAGGAGTCACCAGGTGCCTGGCCATAATCAAAGCGTTTTAACCTGGGTCTACATAATTGGGGGTTTTCCCATTGTTTGTCTCAAATTACTTCCCATGCACCCTGTGTCAGAAATAATTGAAACCTGCATTCTATAAATAGAAAATTAATCATATTTCACCACATCTCAGCTGTGAGTACTCACACAGTGTAAATAAATAACACAATCACTTACCACTGACCACAACAGAATTCTACTGGGAGCAGAAGGAAGAGGAAAGGTAAGTTCATTGTAGAGAGAGGAGAGACCAAAATCTCATCTTTCACAGCAGGATACCAGCAGATAGTAACTCCAGCAGAAATACGAAGATGTAGCCATAAAACACATACTAGTTAAAATCACAGGAGTCATTACCTCTACAATCATCTGAAATACATTGAACTATCATAAACTGCCTTTAGGGAAGACAAATAGAAAAGATGCCACTCTAGTGGGACTAATTTTTTTTTTTGAGTCAGGGTCTCATTCACTTTTGTAGTGACATTTCAAAGTTTAATTCCTAAGCAATAAGCAGGTAATTATTTTTTTTTCAGTATTCTCCATTGTGAAGACTTTGTCCTCAAGCTTTATTAACTGAAGCCAGGACTGAAGCCATGATTCCAGCTATTTTCTTAGCCTTACAACCCAATATTTTGCAGTTTTGAAAGACCGTGTATGCGTAAGGCATTTATATCTTCTGCTTCTACAGATAATATGATGAGTATCTACAACCCAAAATGCCTACATAAAGCAGTATGGACGTTCTTCAAAAGATTAAACATACAGCCTTCCTATTACCAAACAATCCCAACCATGGGCATTTATCCAAATGACCACAAACAAGGCCACTCTGAAGTCACCAGCACAGCCACTGGTTACTATGGCTAAGGTATGGACTCAACCAACCCAGAAGCCCCTCAGTGGACTAATGGATCAAGAAAAGATGGCATATATACACAATAGAATTCTAAAGCAGGATAATTATTGAGTGTGTTTAAAACATCAGCTGGGGGCTGGGAATATGGCCTAGTGGGAAGAGTGCTTGACTCATATACATGAAGCCCTGGGTTTGATTCCCCAGCACCACATATACACAAAACGGCCACAAGTGGCACTGTGGCTCAAGTGGCAGAGTGCTAGCCTTGAGCAAAAAGAAGCCAGGGACAGTGCTCAGGCCCTGAGTCCAAGGCCCAGGACTGATAAAATAAATAATAAATAAAACATCAGCTGGCTGAAGGATGCTGGGACAGCCAGATCCTCACATGATAGTGAGAATAGGAACCAACTCACCTCCCTAGAACACCAATCTGTCCACTCCCAACAAGGTCCCATACTGAGCCAGCCCACCCCAGGGCGGAGCAGAGGAGGGGCCATTCCATTCCAAGCTAGCACGAGAAAGATAAAGCTCTCTGGTGATAAATTTTCTGGCTACAAGCTAAGGAGGAATGATTAAGTGGATGAAGAAAGACAGAGAAAGACAGAGCTGAAAGGCATTCATTCCACTTTTAACCACAACTCTCCCCACCTACTTTCCAAAAATGAAGAAGAAAAAAAAAGGAACAGGGGAATACAAACAGGAGATACAAAAATTTCCCTACACTTATTTTGCCTAGGCTTAGAATTTATAATCTTCCTACCTCAGTCTCCCAAGTGTAGACATAAATGATACTATTCCTGGCTCTTTTTGGTTTTAGTAATAGTAAAATTTCTGGGGTTTTTTTTGTTTGGTGTTTTGTTTTTTTGTTTTTAGTACTGGGGGATTTAAATTCAGTGTCTTGCTTGCTAGATAGGTACTCTTATCACTTAGCCTACATTCCTAAAACCTTTTGTTTTAGCTGAGGCCGGCCAGGCTGAGATCCTATTGATGCCCCTTACATAGGTGGGATGATAGGTACAAACTACCACGTCCACCTCTTGGTGGAGTTTCACTACATTTTTTGCTTGAGCTAACTTTAAACTGAGATTCTCTTCATCCTTGTCTTCTGAGAATTTACATGTGTGAGCCACCACACCCAGCATCATGTATTTTTTTTTAAATATAAAACATACTGTTGGGGCTAGGAATATGGTAAAGTACTTGCCTTGTATACATGAAGCCCTGGGTTCGATTCCTCAGCACCACATATATAGAAAAACGCCGGAAGTGGCACTGTGGTTCAAGTGGTAGAGTGCTAGCCTTGAGCAAAAAGAAGCCAGGGATAGTGCTCAGGCCCAGAATTCAAGCCCCAGGACTGGCAAAAAATAAAAAAAATAAAACATACTGTTTACTAGGTCTTAAACTCAGGGCCTTACACTCAACTTTTTCACTCATGGCCCTACCACTGGAGTATTGCCACTATTGCTGGATTTTTGCTGGTTAATTAGAAATAAGTCTTTTGCTGGGCACTGGTGGCTCACACCTGTAATCCTAGCTACTCAGGAGGCTGAGATCTGAGGATCGCAGTTCAAAGCCAGCCTGGGGGGCTAGGAATATGGCCTAGTGGGAAGAGTGCTTGCCTTGTATACATGAAGCCCTGGGTTCGATTCCTCAGCACCATATATACAGAAAACAGCCAGTGGAGGCGCTGTGGCTCAAGTGGCAGAGTGCTAGTAGCCTTGAGAGAAAGAAGCCAAGGACAGTGCTCAGGCCCTGAGTCCAAGGCCCAGGACTGGTTAAACAAACAAACAAAAAGCCAGACTGGGCAGGTAAAAGTCCATGAGACTCTTATCTCCAATAAATTAATCAGAAAATGATGGAAGTGGCACTGTGGCACAAGTGGTAGAGGACTAGCCTTGAGCACAAACAGGCCCAGGGACAATGCCCAAGCCTAGAGTTCAAGCCCCAGGAGTGGCAAAAGAAGAAGGAAAAAGAGGAAAAAAGAAGAGGAAGAAGAAGAAATAAGTCAAGAGGTGAAGGAAGGGGCTGGGAATATGACCTAGTGGTAAAGTGCTCACCTCGTATACATGAAGCCCTGGGTTCGATTCCTCAGCACCACATATATAGAAAAAAGCCGGAAGTGGCACTGTGGCTCAAGAGGTAGAGTGCTAGCCTTGAGCAAAAAGAAGCCAGGGACAGTGCTCAGACTCTGAGTCCATGCCCTAGGACTGGCAACAAAAACAAAACAAAACAAAGAGTTGAAGGAAGGAGTGACATTGTCCAAATGTAACTGACATTGTCCAAATGTAACTGTAACCCCTCTGCACACCACCTTAGTAACAACAAAACATTTTTTTAATTAAAAAGTCTGTCAGATTTGCCTGCCTGCACTGGCTTCAAATGATTCTCAGATCTCAGCCTCCTAAGGAGCTCCAATTATATTGCAAGTCACCAGCACCTGGGGTCTGGTGCATTATTATAGGCCCAAGTGTGACCTAATCAGATTTGGGGTTTCCAAAATTATTACTGTCTGCAGGCTTTTTAGGTGATTTTTCAGGGCCTTCTAGCTAGCTTAAGTTCCTTTGGCAATGTTCGGTAGTAAGACTGTAACCATATGAAGCTCAAGGGACTGAGGCTGTGCATGAGGGATGATGCATGACCAGCTAACATCCACCATCAACACGCCTATTCATCCAAGACCAGCTCAGAACTGAACACAAAAATCTAGTCTTCCCTAGAAGAGACAAAGCCAACCCAGTTCTGTCACTTTGTCACAGGATCACAACTGCTTGAGTAACAACACCCCAGAAGTACTGGGGTGTTGCAGCCCCACAAACCTAAGTCTTTCTTGCCTGCTAGCAGCCATGATTTTCCTTGGGTCTTGCCCACCTCTCAGTCTCTGTGGTCATCTGACCTCATGACCAATGAGACATCAGACTAAGCCTCAGTTGATTGGGGCATGGAGGAACATACACTTCAGAACCAATGAGCCTTCATTCTGGGGCTTTTCTGAAGCTATGAGCCAAAGGAATGCTATCCCACTGAGGTGGCTGGGGGGGGGGGGGGGGAGGGAAGCTTGAAAGCCTAATGCAGACAGCAGCCACCTTGGCACCTGAGAGGAGAGCCTGATAATGGACGTAGGGAAGAGAGATAGAAAGATAACCAGGTCCCAATGCTACTTTGAGCTTCTACACCAAGCAGAATCCTACAATCTATCTCTGTATTGCTAGTTCCCGAGTCATGTCTAGCCCCTTCCTAATATCACCTTTGCTCGTTGGAATTTTTCTGTCAGTCATGGGGTTTGAACTCAGGGCCTGGGCACTGTCCCTGAGCTCTCACACTCAAAGTTAATACTCTACCACTTTGGGCCACAACACTACTTTCTGTTTTCTGGAGGTTAATTGGAGATAAGAATCTCATAGGCATTTCTGCCCAGGCTGGTTTTGTACTGTGATCCTCAGGTCTCAGCCTCCTGAGTAACCATGAGCTCAAGCCCCAATTCTGGCACATGCGTATGTACACGTACACACGTACACACACGTACACACACACACACACACACACACACACACGGAGTCCCTAACCATGCTCTATCTCCTACAATTACAGGCAGATGTGTCCTGCAAGGAAAGGTGGGGCTGCTCTAGAAAGCTGTTTTCACAGTAGGAAATGACCCACAAAGGTGAGCATTTCCCGGCAAGTCATCTCAGGAGCAACAAGGGATCTTTACCGGTAGAGGAAAACAAGCACTGCCACCCCAGGGCTGTTTCCTGACTTAAAAATCTGCACTCCAAGGAATTCTAAATGAGTTCCCTGTGCGTGGATGAGGCTACAGATGTTCGCACTGAAAACCAGATCTCGCCCACATGGTGACTCAGACCCAGGATGATTTACTGTAGCAGAGACAAGCTGAGGTCGAGGCCCAGCCTCCCTATCTGAATGTGTCACTGTGTCAGCAGTGCCACTCGGCATGGCTTAGGACAGCCAAACCAAGCCACTTGAAGCCAGGGGGCCTGGGCACTGTCACCATGCCGGCTGAGCCCATTGGGGGCCAACCCACTCGTCCAAGCTTGTTACCTGGCTTGTAAGCTAAGAACGATGGACAGCCTTTCCCCTCACGGAGGGGCCCCAGAACCAAGGGAGATAAAGACAGGATGTTAGCTTTTTAAAAATAACTGTCCTACATATTTGACATGACACAGGCTTCAAAGATGCCTTGGTAATGCCATTTATAAATAAACCATTTGGGTTTGCAGAGAGACGTTGCACCTGGCGGTGAGCCTGCAGGACAGGCTCAGCAGGAAGCACTGCCCCAGTGTGCAACTCTCAGGGCCTGAGCTTGCACAGCAGGCATAAAGCACACTACTTATTCTTTCAGTACAAAGGGCAGTCAGTCACCAGGATCTCACAGGGGGACTGCAGAAACCATTCATTGTAGGGGGAGGATGGGAGAGGAGTTCCTGAGACCTTTCAGGGTTTCCATGTTCATAAAAAAAGATTCTACTCATTTGCCTATGTCGTCTTTATCCTCTCAGGAGCATCCCCTGGAGTCTTCCAAAATGATATGACAGGTGGCATTGTCAGAAATGGAACACAGAGATACACACAGGCTTCCGCTGTGGAGTGATGAAACCCTTGCTGCTAAGACTTCTGCCCTCCCAAACTGGGAGCTAACTATGCCTCTTTATAAAATAAAAAAGAAATGGAGTCGAGGTAGAAAGGAGAATGGCTCTTCTATTAAGTCAGACATTCAAGAGACACATCAACTGTGAAATAGCAGGGTGTATAGTAATGCACTCCTGCAATCCCAGTACTCAGGAGGAGGAGGAGATGGAGTTGGGGACCAGCCTGGGCTACATAGTAAGATTCTGTCTCAAAAAAAAAAGCCAGGGGCTGGGAATATGGCCTAGTGGTAAAGTGCTCGCCTCGTATATATGAAACCCTGGGTTCGATTCCTCAGCACCACATATATAGAAAAAAGTCAAAAGTGGTGTTGTGGCTCAAGTGGTAGAGTGCTAGCCTTGAGCAAAAAGAAGCCAGGGACAGTGCTCAGGCCCTGAGTTCAAGCCCCAGGACTGGCAAAAAAAAAAAAACCCAAAACAAAACAACAACAACAAAAAAAGCCAGGCACTGATAGCTCAAGATCAAAGGCAAGCTGGATAGAAAAGCCTGTGGGATGTTTATACCCAGTGAGCCAGCAAAAAGCCAGAAGTGAGGTCCAAGTGGTAGAGATCCAGCCTTGGGCAAAAAAACTGTCAGTGCCCTGGCCCTGAGTTTAAGCCCCAATACCGGCAAATAAAGTTAAAATTTAAACTCATATAAACATAACTCCTTTCCATTAAATTCTTTGCTTGAGAAAATAGTCCTTTCCATAAACTATGCTAACATCTAAAACACATCACCTTTAGTGACTGTGCCAGTCTTTAAAACTTTTTGGTCTGGCATGTGATTGAAATAGTAGACTGCCTGCTTAACAAGTGCAAGGCCCTGTGTTCAAACCATACACACACACATTTTAATTTCCAGTATGGTAATATTGCTATAATGCCACAAAATGAAGCTCCTGGGAGTACTTAGTGGTAACTAGAGGTAAAAGGGTCAAGGCCCACAAGGGTCAGGGTCACCTCAAAGTACCAAGCATGATGCAATCTCAGGACTGCTCTGGTAAGACTTTACATGAAGCAGGGCCATCCATGTGCTTTCAGTAAGAGGGAAGCAGTTATTCTTCTCCGAATTATGCTCAGTTGGGCTAGGAAAATGGCCTAGTGGTAGAGTCCTTGCCTCATAAAAATGAAGCCCTGGGTTCAATTCCTCAGCACCACATACACAGAAAAAGCCACAAGTGGCGCTGCGGTTCAAAGTGGTAGAGGGCTAGCCTTGAGCAAAAAGAAGCCAGGGACAGTACTCAGGCCCTAAGTTCAAGGCCCAGGACTAGAAAAAAAAAATTATGCCGTCAACTAGCATTTTTCAGGGTGCAAGGCTCCACTTGCACTGTATTGTCTTCAGCACTTCACATATGGCAAGCCAAATGCAATGGTACATGCCTGTAATTCCGGCACTTGGGAGGCAGAGGTAGAGGAATCAGTTTGAAGCCAGCCTGGATTACATAGACTTTTGTCTCAAAAGGCCATGAGTTATGTATATATAGTTCAGTGCTTGCCTAGCATACAAGGCCTTGTGTTCCACCCTGTGGCTTGCTACAGAAAAGGGGACCTGCTGGAATTCAACAAACAAAACCACCAATCCACTGGCAGTAGCACTAGAGAACAGTCACCAAGCTGTACCCTTGTGAGCTGGGCACTTACATGTATATATTGTTATTTTGTGTGTGTGCAAATGCTCTACCATTGAACTACTTTTCCATCCCTTGTAATTCTTCAATAAACACTTTTAAGGAATGCCACTTCCTTTGATACGTTTAGATGAGCTCAATTGAAAACATGCATTGGTATAAAGGAAGCTGTGGGATGAGAGAGAGGGTCAAGAGAAGGCAAAGAGGGCAGTGGCAGATGCCCCTCTGTAGAACAATGGTCATGCCCTTGTTGAAAAGAATATTCTAGAATCATAAAAGGATCACTGAATCACTGACTTACTGCGCAGTGCTGAGGTGCCTATCTAGAATAAGCTTACAAGAAACCCTGCTTTCTAAAGCCATCCAATTTACTCTTCAAGAGCACTTGTAGCAGCTACTAAAACACACACACAAAACCCCACTTCACATAGTGGCTGCATGGAGAGCCCGTAAGAGCGCTCTGCACTGCCTGATGGAACAGTCTATGAGGGTAGACCTGGGCTAGATCTGACATCCAACGCAAAGCCACAGGTGGCAAAAAGAATGCTTGACATAGCCAGGCATTGGTAGCTCACGCCTGTAATCCTAACTGCTCAGGATGCTGAGATCTGAGGATTATAGTTCAAAACCAGCCTGGGCAAGCAAGTCTGTGAGACTCTGATCTCCAGTTAACCACCAGAAAACTGGAAGTAGCACTGTAGCTCAAGTGGTAGAGTGCTAGCCTTGAGCTGAAGAGCTCAGGGACAGCGTCTAGGCCCAGAGTTCAAACCCTACAACCAACAAACAAACAAAAAAAAGAACGCTTCACATGGTTGATGCAATCTACTTTTTTATTCACTTGAGTTGTAATTTAGACAACTGCATATGGCTGAAGGCTGCTATGTTGGGCACAGCACAGGCCCAAAGCCCTCTTTGTCCACTTGTTTTCTTCTCAGCCCCAGGTCCTGAAGAGATGGAAACCAGAACAGGCTGGTCTCAAACTCATGATCCTCCTGTCTCAGCTGAAACTTACATTTGTCAGTGGTGGGGCTTGAACACTGTCCCTGAGCTCTTTTGCTCAAGGCTCTACCACTTTAAACCATAATGCCACTTCTGTTATTCTGGTGGTTATTTGGAGATAAGAGTCTCATAAACTTTTCTGCCCAGGCTGGCTTTACACCATCTACTGAGTAGCTAAGATTACAGGTGTGAGCCACCAGCACCCGACTTGAAATTTTTTTGTTTGTTTGGTTTTGTTTTTGTTGCCAGTCCTGGGGCTTGAACTCAGGGCCTGAGCACTGTCCCTGGCTTCTTTTTGCTCAAAGCTAGCACTCTACCACTTGAGCCACAGTGCCCCTTCTGGCTTTTTCTATACATATGTGGTACTGAGGAATCAAACCCAGGGCTTCATGTATACGAGATGAGCACTTTACCACTAGGCCATATTCCCAGTCCCCAACTTGAAATTTTTTAACCTGATTTCAGACTTAGAAAAACTGAGGGGAACATGGGTGGATGGGTGGATGGGTGGATGGGCAGGTGGGTGGATGGATGGGTAGATGGATAAATGGGTAGATCTTTTCTAAGGAGGAAGAGGTTATCTCCTAACATAACAGAGCATAGTTATGAAAAAGCACAAAATAAGCAATCTAAGTGGATGTGACTTTTTCCAAAAGCCATCAACAATCCCACTCTTTTATCATAAAGGAAAAAAAAATCCCTCATCAATATTACATTTATTTTCTCCTCTCTCTCCCCCGATCCCCCTCTACCCCTCCTTTTCCCTCTCTCCCTTTTTCCTCCTCCCCTTCCCTCCCTGCCCCCATCTCTGGGGTCCTTGAATCTGAAAGAGTTCTTCAGTCTTGGTACTTCATAGCCTTGCCTTTCTGTTAAGTTGGGAAAGACATGCTTTTGAAGCATCTTTTCAGGGGAGGTTACTTGGGTACAGGCTGCTAGCATGGACGTGATTGGTTATACAGCAGCTCACCAGGTAAGATCCAGAGCACACAAGCAGAGAAATTCAGCAGCCCCAGAAGCTTCCCAGGGCAGCTGTCAGCCCCACAGGCCTGGAGGAAGCGAGTAGTATAACAGCCCTATTGCATACACCAACACAGCCAGAGACTGAGACCCAAGGATTCTTTCCGTCATGGTCACAAATGCTCCTGAACCCTTAGGAGTCTCAGTTAGAGGCGGCAGAATTGCTTAAACACATTGTTCTGAACTTTCAGCAAACTGTTTCCATGTCTATGCCAAGAGGCTTAATATGGCTTCTCAAAATCCATTTTAGTTATTTACTTCATATGTACATATGTGCCAGGACTAGAGCTGAATTCCAGGCTTTGCACTCTCAGTTGGCTTTTTTCCTCAAGGTTGACTCTACCACTTGAGCCACACATCTACTTCTGTGTTGTTTTTAACAGTCTCATGAACTTTTCTGCTTCGAAGTTTCTGGCTTCAAACCACTATCTCAGTCCCTGAGATTAGGATTACAGATATGAAACAATGTCCAGAGTTTAACTTTTTTTTTCCTCCACAGATTAGATTTCAGATGATTGTACAACAGTGGGCACATTCATCAGGATGTGTTTCAACCCCCAGCCAAGCTGTTAGGAAGCAGGAGCTCTACTTTATTATGCATTTCATCATCAAGGCAACATGGTTAGCTGATGGTCCAGCTTTGGAAAAGCTGAGCACAGCCAGCAACAGCCTCTGTTAGAAGCTGCATCTGACACCAGGGCACGTCGGACAAGCAATCTGGGTTGCTGCTTCTGCTGGCTTTTAGCTATCTCCCTCCTGACTGCAGCTTGTCCCTAAGGGAAAGAGAAGGCACAAGAGGCAAAGGGGCCTAAGTCCTCTGCTGAAACTCCAACACCACCAGAAGAGTAAGCCAAAACATCAAAAGTAGAATTTTTCACTCTAACCTCTCAGTACTTATTAAAATAATATAACCAAGAATTTTTCAATAAAAATCAATTTTAAGCTGATTATGACATACATAGATTAACCAGTCTTGCCCATCAGGTTAAGATTAAGCAGAGGGCTGGGGATATGGCCTAGTGGCAAGAGAGCTTGCCTCGTATACATGAGGCCCTGGGTTCGATTCCCCAGCACCACATATGCAGAAAACGGCCAGAAGTGGCGCTGTGGCTCAAGTGGCAGAGTGCTAGCCTTGAGCAAAAGGAAGCCAGGGACAGTGCTCAGGCCCTGAGTCCAAGGCCCAGGACTGGCAAAAAAAAAAAAAAAAAAAAAAAAAAAAGATTAAGCAGAGGACTTCATAATGTAGTCAGCATGTGGCTAGATAAAAATAAAAGTCTCATCTAGAAATTCAACTGTGAAACTTGAGGGTAGGGATGAGGGCAGAAAAATGGAGGAGAGTAATAGGAGGGTGACATTGATCAAGATGCATTGTATACATAACCTGAAATATACAACTGTAACTTCTTTGTACAACTAAATTAAAAATAAAAAACTAAGTCCCAGCTAGGCACTGGTAGCTCACACTACTCAGGAGGCTGAGATCTGAGGATCACAGTTAAAAGTCAAAACTAGCAGAACGTACTCTTATCTCAAATTAATCAGGAAAAACATGGAAGTTGGAAGTGGAGTTGTGGCTCAAGTGGTAGAGCAACCTTGAGGGGTAAAAGCCAAGTGAAAGTATGAGGCCCTGATTTCACTCACACACACACACTCTCTCTCTCTCTCTCTCTAGTCTCATAGCTTTTATAATCTTAAGGGTGGAAAAAACTGCAAATTGTCAGCTCTCACTTCACAGATGAGGTGACTGACATCTCAGAGGGAAAGCTTCTCCCCCAAGGATATATACCTGGTTAGGTAGGAGGTTGAAGACTGAAAATCTCCTAGTCTCCTAACCCCTAACCCAGTACTCTTTCATCAATCTCCATAAAGGTCTCAAAACACATACACTAACTATGAAAACACACTTAACCCTGTTCCACCTTCTCTGGCTGTGTAAACAAGGAGAACTGACAACCGCTCAGTGCCACTGTTTTTCATTGACATGCTCAAAGGCTACCAGAAGACTAAGATAACCATAGAAACCATTAGCACATTTAGCATATAATAAGCTTTCACTAGTTATTTTTACATAGGTGTCATTAGTCAATAAATGCCAAGTGTGGGATGGAAAGAATTAATATTGATAAACATTGTATGCCAGGAACCATCCCAGGCATTTCACAAACATCATGTTACTTAATCTTAAACATGTTACTTAACAGCCCTGGCAAGATAGGCATTGCACACTGTTATTTTGGAGAGAAGAAGATTAAAACTCACAATAGCTAAAAAGCAAAACAACACACCCATCATGTCGTCAAGACTGTTAACTTTTTAGGAGTCAATGGAGAATTCACACCCAGCTTTCCTGAGTTATACACCCCATCATGCCTTTCTCCATCACATACCACGTAGATCAGTGTCTACCAGTTCAAAAAAAAGTTTTCCTAGGCTTTTCGCTTCCTCTTCCTTGTGTTTGCCTGGCTTCCTTACTCAGCTGGTATTCTACTGAGCCATCAGCTCAGCTCTGTATTGGTTATTTTGCAGACAGAGTCTAGAGGACTTTTCTGCCAGGGTTAGCCTTAAATTGCCAATCTCTGGATCTCAGCCTCCTAAACAGAATTACAGGCATAAGCCACACTGGTGTCTGGCTCCTATGCTTTTTGGACTACAAGTTTCACAGTATTAAAGTATGAATGTCATTTTTCTTTTTGGCAGTACTGGTGTTTAAATTCAGGGCTCCACACTTGCTAGGCAAGCTCTACAACACTTGAGTCAGTCCCCAGCCCTTTTTCTTTTAGTTTTCTCCTCAGACAGGGCATTAAGCAGCTAGCCTTGGGCCCAGATCAGAGATTGCTAACATGACTACTATTTTTTTCCTCAGGAAAAAAAAACACAAATAACCCTTACTAGATAGCAAAGAATTCCCTATGGCAAGACTGATAGCAGTGCTAGGAACTGCTCTTTCTTGCTTTACTGTGGCTAGCTTATCTCAGATCACTGGGAGTGCTAACCAAAGTCCTTGCTTTGGAGACTGGTTAACCATTAAGGTTCCTGAAGAACATACAGTGAAAAATGGTTTCCTGCCCAAAAAAGGCAAGAAGAAAGAAAGTTGATGTCCTCAGTTCTCAAACCTGTCTCTTCATCATCACCATTAGCAGAGCAGTTTTCAAATACAGCTCAGAATTCTGACACTGCTCCCATCAGGAGTAATTTTAATTTGGACCTGTCGTGCTTCAGTCAATAAAATACGACAGTCACATTGCTTTTTTAATTTTTTTTTTTTTTTTGCCAGTCTTGGGGCTTGGGGTGAACTCAGGGCCTCTACTACTGAGCCACAGTGCCACTTCTGGCCTTTTCTGTTTATGTGGTGTTGATGAACCAAACCCAGGGCTTCATGTAGGCTAGGCAAGCACATTGCCACTAAGCCACATGCCCAGCCGGACACATTGCTTTTGAAGTTTCAAGGCGCAGACTGAGAAAGCCATGAAGCATCCATGTGGTTACCTTGAGGCTATCATTCTGGAAGATGCCACACACGCAACCACAGGCAGGATGAAAATGCCACCTCATCCCCCAGCCAAGGGCTAATCACAACTGCCAGGCACAGGGACATCACTGCCCCCGCAGATGACCACAGTCCCAGCTGACACCTGAGTCAAACCACAGGCATTCTCTCAAGCAGATCTACCCAGCTGGGCTCCAACTAATCCTTCCTAAACCCTGGACTCACAAACTAGGTCACATAAAACAACTGTGGGACTCAGGGGTCATTTGTTTTTATACAGAAATCAAAACAATGAAGAGGTTGGGTGTCATGACACATGCTTGTAATTCCATCACTCGGGAGGCTAAGAGAGGAGGATTGTGAGTTTCAGGCCAATCTGGGCTACATAGTGAGACCCTGCCTCAAAGAAATAGAAAACTAAAGCAAAGAATTAGGGCCTAGGTGCTGGTGCCTCACACCTGTAACCCTAGCTACTCAGAAGACTGAAATCTGAGGATTATGGCTCAAAGCCAGCCCAAGCAAGGAAGTCTATGAGACTCATTTCCAATTAACCAGCAAGAAGCTGGAAGTGGCAAGACCTAAAGTACACTGGGCCATGATAAATGTTATAGGACTCTAGGCATTCACACAAAGTAAGATCAAAGGAGGATAGTCTTAGGAGAGGAACACAAAGGTGCAATGCTTGCTTACATGTATATGATCATATAACATAATATTTATCAAAATGAACTTCAAGAAATGGAAATGGGGGCTGGGAATATGGCCTCATGGCAAGAGTGCTTGCCTAGTATACATGAAGCCCTGGGTTCAATTCCTCAGCACCACATATATGTAAAAATCCAGAAGGGGCGGTGTGGCTCAAGTGGTAGAATGCTAGCCTTGAGCAAAAAGAAGCCAGGGACAGTGCTCAGGCCCTGAGTTCAAGCCCCAGGACTGGCAAAAAACAAAAACAAAAACAAACAAAGAAATGGAAATGGCAAAGGGTGAAACCAAATGCAGCAAGTGGTATTCACTACACATCATGTTGAAAGTAAACTATACAACTTGTAGGTGGGGACAAGCGGGAAAAACTGGGAGGTAGTGAGGGAAGGGTTAATACTTGCTGGGTGCCAGTGCCTCACCTTTCTAATCCTAGCTAGTCAGGAGGCTGAGATCTGAGGATCTCAGTTCAAAACCAACCCTGGGCTTAAAAATCCATGAGACTCATCTCCAATTAACCACCAGGAAAGTGGCACTGTGATCCAAGAGTGCTAGCCTTGATCGAAAAAGCTCAGGAACGTCGTCTAGGCCTGGTGTTCAAGACCCATAACCGACAAAAATTTAAAAAAGAAATGTACTCTTTACCTGACTTAAGTAACTGTAACCCCTCTGTATATCACCTTTATAATATTAAAAGATAAGTTTTAATAAGCTGGGACAGGAGGTGTGACTCAAGTGACAGAGCACCAATCTTGAGCAAAAACACTCAGGTCCAGAGTCCAAGCCCCACTATCAGCCAAGTGCACGCACACACACAAACACACACACACACACACACACACACACACACACACTCACACAAACTAAAACAGGAGAAAATAAATGAGGGAGGATAACTCCTCCATTCTATCTCTTGCAGCAAACATAAAACCAAGAAGACAGCACCTACCTATGGACTTCCAATCCGTAAGACCAAATATGAGTCCTTCAGCATTCTGGCCATGAAAGAGTAGATGAAGAAAACCAAACCTCACATATCATGCTTAGGTTGAGCTTGATGCCAAACAATAGAAGTGTTTATACTAAGTGGGTTTGGCCATGGTTTATAATAAACAGCGGATATTCCTTTCTTTGTCTCCCATCTTAGCAATTCATTTCTGACATTAATCTCTCTTAGGTAATCCAGCAAAACACAAAAAAGGAAACCTCAGGCAAGAATAGAACAAAATTTCCTTTGAGGAAATAAAAGGGGCTGATTGGCCAGGCTCTTCTAATAGGTGCCTAGCCGATACTGGGTTAAAATCCATTGCAAAAACAAAAAATCCATCTAGCCTTTATTATTGAGGACCTCCATGTGGTGATGGGCAGATTAAGGAACTGTGGAGAGAGAGGACCACGAAGCAGAGGCACCTGGGATGCCTGCCAAAGGCTGAGGATGAAGAGATGCTTCATTCAGCCAGCCAAAACACATGCATACAACACCATGACAAAAGTCCCTACAATAAATGCTGACAAGGAAAAGCAACAGCTTTTCCAAGAATTCCAAGATTCTTATTTACCAGGGAGACAGCAACTTACCTCTCAGCCCCCACAGACTATGTGTGTGAGAGTCCTGGGGCTTGAACCCAGGGCCTGGATGCTGTCTGTCCCTGAGCTGCTTTTGCTCAAGGCTAGTGCTCTGCCACTTGAGCCACATCTCCACTTCTGTCTTTGGCGGGGGTGGGGTGGGGAGGTGGGTGTGTAGTTTATTGGAGATAAGAGTCTCACAGACTTCCCTGTCTAGGCTGGCTTTGAACTGTGATCCTCAGATCACAGGTTATTGAGTAGTTTAGCATTACAGGCATAAGCCACCAGTGCCCAACCGACATTCAACTTTTTGAAGGTAATCCAAGAACACTTCAGTACCAAACAGCCATTTCTATGTTTAGACAATAGCTCACATAGAAAAACTTTACTACTGTGGCTGTAGTGAATGAGGTTGTGTTAAGACTTGAACCTGTATGTGCACAGTCTAACCATCCATTTTCAAATGATGTGAATGTTCTAAAACAAAAACTAACTTCGGATATCTAAATTTTATTATTTGAACCATTTCCTACTTTTTTTTTTTTTTTTTTTTTTTTTTTGCCAGTCCTGGGCCTTGGGACTCAGGGCCTGAGCACTGTCCCTGGCTTCTGTTTTGCTCAAGGCTAGCACTCTGCCACTTGAGCCACAGCGCCACTTCTGGCCGTTTTCTGTATATGTGGTGCTGGGGAATTGAACCCAGGGCTTCATGTATACGAGGCAAGCACTCTTGCCACTAGGCCATATCTCCAGCCCTGTTTTTTGTTTTTTTTTTTTGCCAGTCCAGAGCCTAAGCACTGTCCCTGGCTTCTTTTTGCTCAAGGCTAGCATGCTGCCACTTGAGCCACAGCACCACTTCTGACCATTTTCTATATATGTAATACTGAGGAATCGAACCCAGGGCTTCATGTATACAAGGTAAGCACTCGCCACTAGGCCATATTCCAGGCCTCTATTACTTTTTTTTTTTTTTTTACCAAGCACATAAACAAGGCCTCCCAGCTGTAGACCATCCTAAAATGCCACTAACACACAGTCAATCATTGCTGTATGGATTACCACCATGGAACCTGAACAAAAAATAATTCACCAGCAAGCCCATCACTGGCAGGGATGTTATATCTACAACTCAAGGAGGAATGTTCAAGCTGAACTTTTCTAGTCTTCATAGTTCCTAAAATTCCTTCCATATGAATTCATTTCTTTGGCTCATAAAGCATCTTTTTATAACAGGCTTCATTCCCACCCAAACTTCTTTGTCTATAAAAATGATAAAAGACAGTCATTGTAACTAATTCCCCAAACATCAAGATATGAAAAGTAAAATCACCAGAACTTGCAGCAATAGCAATAACCACAGTAACATCTGAGGGTACATTCTTCTAGTCATGCTCCACACATTATGCAGTGGCAGATTTTTGTAAAACTCTAAACCACTATGAACCAACACTTCTGCTGGTATGGGGCTTGAATTCAGGGCCTGGGTGCTGAATTATGTACACTTCATAATTTTATTACCTGATTTTTCCCACTATATAGATCATGGCCATTTGTCCACCCTGCCCTATCATCCTTTATTACAGTGAAAGGTCACGTTTTGGCCAGTACTGGGGCTTACACAGTAGGCACTCACCATTATTAGCTGCCAATAGTAAAGGGACATTCTGGGAAAGACACAAGTTCCATCCTCAAGTCCCCACACACTGCAGCCATCACCTCGCACAAGACCAAGATAGGACCACACTAGGAGCATCGCCGGAATGGGCAACCTGAGGTGCAGAAGACTGTGTAATTCCTTCAAGGTCAGAAAAATCTCAGGAGAAGACATGTCCTAATGAGGCAGGGCTGGCTCAGGGCAAGGAGCTCCTGTCTACACCCTAGGAGACAGGCTGTAGCCCCAAACCCTGCCAATCAAGTGATTGCAAAGCTCATCTTGCCCAATCCAGACTAGTGCAAGCCCTCTCCCTGGCCTCTTGCCCAACACCAATCTCTAACAAAGAAAGGTCACAGCAGATCCTGGTAGAGGAGAACAGAGCCATCGCCAGACCTGTGGGCTGCCTGGCTCCCCTGGAGACTTTACCTAGCAGGCCTCGGACCTCCCTGCAACTAGACATTGAACCCCTCCATTCTGAAGGCCAAGCTCCAGGTCAGAGCAACTCCAGCTCAGGTTTCCCAGAAGGTGCTGAGGAGAGATCTGGAGTGTGTTGTCTTTACAACCACGATGCTAAGGCATCCCACAAACACTGATTTCCTATTGTTCCCCAGCCACAGGTGATGCCATTTTGTCAGCTTTCTTCCTGTGGCCTGTCAAGGCCTCTTTGGATGCTCAATTCAATTGATCCAAGTTCTCCAGACCTCAACTTTCCATTGCAACGCAGCCTCAGTGACCTCCCAAAGGGCCCTGTGCAGTCCTCTCCTGGCACCTTCACTGTGAAATCCAGAGGGTGGCAAGCTCTACAGAGGTGGAAGCTGTCTCAGGTTCCGTGCACTACTGTAGCCCCCAGTGCCCCACACAGGCCAATCCAGGGGAGGTGCTCAGGGAGGGCCTGCATGAAAACCTCGGTTACCAGGGCTCTCTGTAAACAAAGATCTCGCCCAGCCCAGCCTGGTAAAGTCTGCCATCAGGTCTAGAATTTGGTGCCACCTTCAAGAAATGGTTGCTTGCCATTTCTATACATGCAGTTATTGCCTTGAATGCTCCCTAGTACTTTCTGCAATGCATCACTAAAATCCAGGACCTTCTACACGTGCACCTTGTCCAAGCACACAGAAGGGCCTCAGGGGAGACAGTGGTGGTACTTGACAATGTTAACCTTTAATAAAGGACTTTTACTCTTCTGACTTGTGCTAAATATTCATTAGAGGGAAGGGCCAGGCCCCTTTCAAGTCTTCTTTCCCTTCTTCTTCCTACCTCTGATTCCCCAAGCATGACACACACACTTGCTATTTTCATTTCCATTTTGCTTTTGTTTTGTTAAGAGAAAATGTCCTCTGGTTTCTGGAGCAGGAGGAAAAATAGGTTCTGGGTATAGGCCTTAGGCAAGATGGAGGAGCTCATGATTTTTCAAATCACCCTGTAGACCACCCAGAAAGAACTGAGAAAATATGATAAACATTTCCAATTAACTGCTCTGCCTCCCTGGGAAAGGGCAAGCTGAAAAAGAACTGTGGAATACTCCAGAAGAGCTGAATGCAGCAACAAAACGACCCTCCTCATCCTTCCCCTCATCCTCTACCCACTTCACATGCCTAGAATAATTTATTTTCAGTGTAAGTGCATGTGCATTCACACACATGGAATATTGCAAATCTCAATTTGAATTAGATTCAGAAAGCCTGTGCCAAGTCCATTTTAACATTTAAAAAAAATAGCTTTCTATAATACTTTTTTTTTTTTTTACATTACACATCCATATATATAACCTGGCTCACCTGGCAGAGCTGTTGGGACACCTGAATGACCCATTACTCACTGCCTCAGCCATACCTCTGTCCATTCCTTACGTTCTCAGCACACAGTCCCCTCGCTGGCTCAGACCTGGCCACCAGCAAGCCTCCCCCACAGCATTGGCCCGGCCATCTGGCTGAAATTTTTTTCCCTATGTGACTCTACAGCTCGTGCCCTGTAGACATGTTTCTGGCACATGATTTCCCCTTCCTTCACTTTGCCCCCAGATATCCACAACCCTGCTTCCATTCTAGGTTTTTCTCCTTAGCATGTCTCACCATGAGACCTAGCATGAATTATACGTGTTCCTCCTTTCTTCCTCCTTTGTCTTCTCCCCATCATCTCCAACTGCCTCTGGTACATAAGTTAAAGCTGCCTCCTCAATAGGTCTGTGGAATTTAGTTTCTTAATTTGAAATTTCAGGCTCATCTGTAAAGGCCTGGCCAGTTAAAAGGTATCTCCTTTTGCCAGCTGGAGAAGTCTGAAACAAATCAAAGAACCCCCCCACCCCCCATCTCTATTCAGATAAGGTCAGAGGCAGACCCAGAGGCCTTTCCTCATCAATTCTTTAAGCAGCCAATAGGAGAGGGATGCTTAAGGTCAGTGCAGGAGCAACATCTTGGCCTGTCACTGCCCATAGAGGCCTGTGCCATGTTCTGAGAGCAAGTTGGCAGCTGCCACAAATCTGTCATCAGTGCCATTTCATCAGATTAGGGAGGCACCCAATGCCCCAGATCATCTTCAAAAAGCAAGGTCAAGGGGACAGCAGAGGCTATATAGGGGGCTGGAGAACTCCAACTTCTATGCAGATGTGGAGGAACTTGTCTACTCATTAAAATCGATATGGGTCATTTACAGACATGCACATGAACAGTTAAAAAACAAACAAAAAACCCAACTAGTCTCAAGCCAGGAGCCAGTGGCTTGTGCTTATAATCCTAGGAAGCTGAGATCTAAGGCTCACAGTTTGAAGCCAGACTGGTCAGGAAAATGCATGAGACTCTTATTTCCAATTAACCACCAAAAAAGTAGAAATGGAGCTAAAAAAGTAGAAAAGTAGAAATGGTTCACTGTGGTGCAGTGGTAGACGGCCAGCCTTGAGCAAAAAGCCCAGTGATAGCATGTAGGCTCTAGCGTAACTGAGATGGTTGAAAAATACTTGAAGAGGGATGGGACATAATTCAAATGGTAGAGTACCTGCCTAGCAAGCACAGGGCTGTGAGTTTAAACCTCAGCACTGAAAAAGAAAAAAAAAAGTTTGGTATCACTATTTCACTGGCTACAACTACCATGAATATAGAACACAACTACTGTGAATAACAAGAATGAGCTGTATATTGAAACATCCCACTGTCCTGTGGCACACTCATTGCACACCCCAGTTTCTAGCCCCCTCTGCTGCTCTGTGCACGTGGGCGCCCTCCTGTTCAGGGTTCCTCAGAACATCCCTCCCCTGCCATACTTCTCAACATCAGTAATCATTCTCAACCTTATTCCTCTCAGCCCAACCCAACTGGAAATCCCTGGAGAGAAATCTCAGTCTTGTTCAGCACACCACCAGCAGCAGCCAACACAAAGCTTGACTAGCAAGGCACTGCAGACCACACAGACATCACACACACACAGTCCTCTACTTCAGGCTCTGACAACATCATCTTGAGTGTGACAGGAAATGTCTAATAGAGCTGTGCTGCCCAGGGCCACGTGTTGGCTACTGAGATCCCATGGAAATGTGCACCAATAGGGCACATATTCACCAATATTTAAGACTTAGCATAAAAATGTAACTGTGCTCATGCCTGTAATCCTAGATACTCAAGAGAATGAGATCTAAAGATCACAGTTCAAAGCCAGCTTGGGCAGACAAATCCAAGAGACCTTTATCTCCAATTAATCAGCCCATAGCCAGAAGTGAAGGTGCAACTCAAGTGGCTGAGTACTAGTATTAAGTGAAAAAAGCTAAGGGACAATGCAAGACCCTGAGTTCTAGCCCCAGTACCAATATACACACACCAAAGAAAAAGTCTAGAGAGAGGCTGGGATGTAGCAAGTCCTGTATATGCTAGGCAAGTACTATACCACTGAGCTACACCCCTAGATTGCTGAACTACTTTTTATACTGACCATATTTGAGATCATACTAATTTTTCTAACATTCTGGGTTAAATAAAGCACATTAAAATTAATTTCAGCTGTTTTTTCACTCTTTAACATGTCTACTAGGGAGCGTTTAATTACTGCTGTGGTTTGTATTATATTTTTCTGAGTCAGTCTTTGTTGTAACACTAGGCAAAGGTGCAACCCAGCCTGCTCAGGTCACTGTCAGCACGCCCTCCAGCTTACTGCACCCAGGGCACTCAATGCTTTCTGTAGCCAGGCAGGAAACACCTGTCTGGTGGCTTCCTGCCACATACAAATACCCAAATATACTCACAAATGAAATTCGGAAATCAGAGCTATACAGAGTTTAACAAATAAACCAAGTTTACCCCAGAAGGTAAGTGCCAGGAATACTGAGCAAACACAGTGGCTGGCACATAATAAGCAATCAAAAAAAGATAAACCAGGGAGAGATGGTGGGGCATAGCTCGGTACCACAGTGCTCACCTTGCATGAATGATTTGCGAGGTTCCATCCTCAGCACTGCCAAAATAAGTCAGATGCTTTGCTTTAAGAATAAAGAAACTACTGGGCCAGGCACTGGTGACTCACACCTGTTAATCCTCATTACTCAGGAAACTGATCATGGTTTGAAGCCAGCCCAGGCAGTAAATTCCCTGAAACTCTTATCTCCAATTAACCACCAAAAAGCCAGAAGTGGCACTGTGGGTCAAGTGGAAGAGTGCTAACCTTCAGAAGTTCAAAGACTTCTGCTCAAGCCCTGAGTCCAAGTCCACGGACTGGCATGCACACACACATACACATACATACATACACATACACACACACACACACACAATTTCTAACTTGTCTGCTCATATTTGGGTGGGGGGAGAAGAGCTAGGTATGATTTGGGAAACATCCAGGTCTAGTTAGGCAAGGAGAAATGGTGGTACCATGCCATGAAATCATAAGACAGAGTGTCTCTTCACCTGGAGACAGTCAGGCAGTTCCAAATACTCCAGAATTTTCTATAATACTCTGCCAATACTGTGGCTATGGAGCTCTTGAAATGTGATTACTGTAACTGGAAAATTTGCAATATTATGGAATGTCAATTAGCTTAAAGAGCCATGTGTTTACCACATTGGACTGCAGAGTTCTGGACAGGATGGAATGAGAACCAAATGAGGTGGTATCTATACCTGAAATCCCAGCACTAGGGAGGCAGAGGCAGGAGGATTAAGTTTCAAACCAGTCTGGACTACATGGAGAGTTCCAGGTCTGTCTAGGCAATGAGTCCCTGTCTTGAAATAACAAACTGTCGATGATAATGCTCTATAAGAATGATAGGGACTTTATTTAATGTATCATAACTCTGAAATTCTGAGGTCTGAATTTCCTGATTTCACAAAGAGACTCCATTTAACAAAAGTGAAAAATTAAACATGCAGAGAAATGTCTTTTTTTTTTTTTTTGTCAGTTGTGGGACTTAGAACGCAGGGCCTGGCTGCTGTCCCTGAGCTTTCTTTTGCTCAAGGTTAGTGCTCTACCACTTTGAGCCACAGCACCACTTGTGGTTTTCTGCTGGTTAATTGGAGATAAGAGTCTCATAGACTTTCCTCCTGTCCAGGCTGGCTTTGAAATGGGATTCTCAGAGCTCAGCCTTCTGAGTAGCTAGGATTACAGGCGTGAGCCCCCAGCGCCCTTGCTGAGACATAAGTCCGGTCATGTACACTACTGCACATGAGTCTGCTGCCTCCAGGGTCATACAGTCAGAAATCAAAGCTGCCAGGGAATTTCTGGCCAATTATATTCCCTTCTCTTACACCTGCATCTGAGGGACCAGATTATTTTCAGGCCTTTTAATTGGCCTTTCTTGCTCTTTCTCCTGTAGGAATATATTGTTCGAAGGACACCCTGCATTCCCTCACCCCTCAGACATCCCCCCTTAACCAGACCTAAACAGGGATTGTCCACCTTTGCTTATGAATGATCAAACTAACCACTACTGAAAAGGGGTAGGGACTAATTGGTAGCTGTAAAGAATACTAGCTTGTTTATACCATGAAATTCATACTCATGAAATTCAAATCAAGTTCTTGTCTCCTTAAGATTTTTCCCAGCAGGAAAGCCCTTCCCAGTCTAAACAGCTTTTTGTTGCCATTAAGATAATTATATTCTACACACAAGCAGACAATAAACAAATGAGCTGAGAAGTGGAAGGGAGGGTGTGAATTATTAGCACAGGAAAGTAAAACACCCAGTCTAAGCTTGAGGAAACACAAGCATGACCTCCTGTAGACATTTAAGAGATGTTGGGAGCTCATTCATTCTTCTCCATTGAATTTCAGCTATTTCTCCCCTCAGCCCTTTCAGCTTTTCCACAGACTGATATTTGGACGTAAGTATTGTGCAATGCTCTGCACAGCCGTGACAGCCATGGGTTTTGGCCCTCTGGAGCTTCCATAATAAAATACATGTGAAATTGGATCCACATGGTTTCCACCCAGAGTGTATGTTTTATTCTGTTGCTTAACTTCCCAAGGGGGCCTCCTACAGGAACTCTCTTTCTAGTGAAACAAAAGTCATCAGCCTGAAATCAAAGGGAACCAACACTATTTCACTAGGAACAGGGGCCCAGCTCCATACCTCCAGTTCAGTCTCCCGTCTGTTGATATCATCTGTGGATTGATTTAACTTCTCCAGTTCACCCTAGTGAAGACAAGAGAAGAGAGGTGTGAGGGATCTGTCTTTCGTTTCCAGTAGAATTTAGTCCTGTGAAAACTACCCCAGCCCCACTTGTAGGAGGAAAGGGCCAGCTCATTCTGGAGGAAAATTCTTGAGGCTCTGCAGGAAGAGTAAACTGTCAAAAAAAAAAAAAATTGTGTGTGGAAGGTACACTTTTTGATAATGTCTTAAGGTCCTAGGAATTGTCATTCTTCAGAAGGTCAAATATTTCAAGTGTAAACTCACCAGTTAGAGATAGTTGAATAAGCCAATCAAAACAGCACCATCTTGCCTTAAGCAAGAACTTTGCAAATAAAACAAGCAAGGCCAAGCCAAACCCAGGAAATCATTAAACTAAGAACAGACTTCTAGCAATAACTTATTAGCAGAGTTCAACATTTTCCTTTAAGGAAATGGAAAACCTCTTTTCCAGCTGTCAATTATTCAACCTACCACTGTTTTGTTAAGTAAGATTTAATCCCTTCTCTATCAAAACTTACAAAGTGACATTGTATAAGAAATGCCTAACAGGAAGGTAACTCATCTTTACTATGGGAACAAAGGAGCCTGCTAATAGAATTCACACCCAGAACATAAAATTTCGTTTCTAAATCAATGATTTTAAGAGAACAGCCATTAGGTAAAAATTAATATTTTTACAAACCTGCCAAAACCTATTCTCCACCAGCTGAGTTGTGAGTTTTTAATTTATCTGTGTACAGAAAATCAGTGAGGGGGGTCCAGAATTTGCAGTGTGCATAAAAGCTATATATATATATATATGGTTTTGTTAAATATGCATCTAATATGTACACACATACATATTAAACAAAATAACAACAAAAAGGTCTATGGGACGGTGGAAAGCCAGGCCACGGGAAGGAATGTGCTGTGCCTGGGGGTGGGGGTGGAGGGTGAAGAGGTTCAGCTGTCACTCCTAGATGCTGGCCTGGAAACTGGTCTTTAATCATCTATCTTGGAAATGGAGGCGCAGAAAGCCAGGCCATTCCCGCCGCCGCCTCCACGCGCCAGCTTTGCGCATCAGCTGTTCCCGATTTCTCTTCACACCCGATCTCACAACAAGGAAAAAATAGGGCTTTGAAGCGTTTCGGGCCCAGCAAACCTGGAACCCACGGCGACTGTAAACCCATCGAACGGCTAACAATGAGCCAAAGCCCGGAGGCCGGGCACCCCCGCCAGGTGAGGGCTCGGTAACCGAGCTCCACCGGTGCCATCCCACGCGGCAGGGCGGGCGACGCCCACCGGCCCTGCTCCCCGGCCCGCCCCGGTGCCCGCGCCAGCCCAGGCACCCGGCTCCCGGATCCAGGTGTCGGGGCATAGCTGGCAGTGCTCGCCGCACTGCCGCGCTCCGGGGCTGGAAACCCGCAAACCCGCCCGTCGCTCCCGGCGCTCCCGCCCCCCTGTTCCCTTTGTTGCACATCCGCCCGAACAGCGGGGCGCGCGGCAGAACCCGCAGGCTCTGCAGGGGTCTGCGGGGAGAGCCTCGCGGGACAGCCAGGCCACGTCCACGCGCGCGCTGCGGCCCTCCCGTGGGCACCCAGGAGCGGGCATCCAGACCCTCCCTCCCGTCCTCCGACCTCGGAGACCCGGAGGTCACCCCGCGCCGCGGCCCTCGGACGCCGACGCCCGCGTCCATCCCTGCGGAGCCCCCCCCCCCCGCCCCGTCCCGCCCCGCGTCCTACCTGGATCCGGGGGTCCACCTCCTCTTCCTCCTCCAGCCCCGGTTCCATGCCCGGCTCTTCCTCTTCCCCCTGCTCCCCGTCCCGGGCAGTCGGCGGGAGCTCGGTCGGCTCCTCGGGGCGGCTCCGCTTCAGCGTCCCGTCCATGCGGGCAGCGGGAGAAGCGCCGCGGCCGGGGCGTCCACTGCGCCACGGGGTGGGAGCGCGCGGAGGGGTCACGGCCGCCCGGCCGCCGCGGGCTCGATCGCGAGGACGCGGCTCGCTGCGGAGCGCCGGCCGGCCGAGGCGCGGGGACGGCGGGAGCGGGTGCGGCCGCCCCCTGGCTGCCGAGGATATCCGCGCCGCGGCGCCCGCCCCGCCCTCGGCCCGCCCCGTCCTCCGCCCGGCTCACGGGGGGCTCCGTCACAAAAAGCCCAGCGCCCAGAAAACCTCCGGGGGAGGCGCCTCTCGGGGTGACAGCGGACAAGTCATCACACACCACCCGGCCCGGGCGGCGGGCCGCGGGGGGGGGGGGGGTGGAGGGGCGGGGCGGAGCTCCCTTCCTGCCCAGCAAACTTCGGGGTATGTCTACTCCCCGAGGTCACCCTCGCACACGGGTGCTCGCTGCGTGTGGACCAGATCCAAGCCCGGCGCCAAGCCCGGAACCTAGAGCACGACTCTCCCCGCGGGCACACCTTGAAATCTCCCCAGAAAGGGGAACTGGAGCCAAGGCTCTTCCACACCGTGTAGTGAGTGCACTCTAGCTAGCTGCAGGCGCGGAGCCCCTGTCCCAACCTCGCTCCCGGCCCACCCGCTCGCCCCTGGTGTGTGCCCTGGTCTTACCTGGATCGCCGGGAAGCATGGAGAACCCATGGGGGCTGAGAACCGCGTGAGCTGGCAGGGCCTGTGACCCGCTGATGGGCACGGCTGACCTGGGGTTTGTGAACGGTGAAGTTTCTGGGCCCTCCTTAAGCAGGGAGCAGGGGGGTCGCCTGACAAAGCGTCACAAAGCAGGGAAGGGGCCTGTTGGTGTGGTTTACACATGTCAGGGTCACTGTGACATCTGGGAGCACAAGGTCAGACGATGGGGAAGGAGTGCCAGTCACTGTAAATGTCTTTGCTACTGGAATTAAGACTGGATAAATGCCCGGGAGTAGGGAAGTTCTATGTTTAGCCTTTTGAGGAACCTCCATACTACTTTCCATAGAGATTGAACACGTTTACATTCCCACTAACAGTGTGATAGAGTTCCCTTTTGGTGTAATCCCCACCAGCATTTGTCACTGTTAGTTTTTGTGGTAATGATCACAATAACTGGGATGAGGTGGAATCTCATTGTTGTTTTGATTTGCATTTCTTTTATGGACAAAGATGTTGAGCATGTCTTCATGTGACTCGACTATTATTCTTACTCTGAGAAGTTTATTTTTAAGTCTTTAGCCCATTTATTGATTGGATTGTTGAATTTTTGCATTATCATAGCCTCGATAAGGAATTAACCCAGATGCATCAAGAAAATGTGATGAATTCTACTGATCCATCAGATAGTACCATTTGGGAGATCATTTCAATAAGCACCATTTTATATGGCCATATGCATATTGAGCCATTGTGATCCTCTCCTAAGAATATCCTCCTTTGTTCTCATTGCAAACTCCAAGAAATGGAAACAAGAGGTTTTTTTAAAAAACTGTATTGTTCATAGTTTTTGTTTCTCTCCCCTCTCCCCCTTTGATTTATTCCTTGTCACTATTTTTTATTTCTGTAACCTTTGTCTTGTATAAAAATTTATCTGATTTGGGGAGGGGAAAGGGGAATCACAGAAAGGGTGGGACAAAAGGTGAACCAATTCAACAATGATACTCACTAGACACTATGTTGGAAATGAACTTTACAACTTGGGGGAGAGGGGACAAAAGGAGAAAATGATGGAGGGGTAACACTGCTCAAAAAGAAATGTACTCTTTACCTTACTTATGTCACTATAACTCCTCTTTATATCACCTTTACAATAAAAGTTAAACAAAAAGAAAGAATGATATTGAAGCACTAATAAGGAAATGGAAAGACTTGGAAAAATTATATTAATCAAAGTAAGCCAGAGCCAAAGAAACACAGGATGCATGGTTTCCCTCATTTGTGGTAACTAGAATGTACCTATAAATCTACAAGTAAGCTTGGTGCTGGTGGCTCACACCTGTAATCCTAGCTACTCAGGAGGCTGAGATCTGAGGATGGAGGTTCAAAGCCACCCCAATCAGGAAAATCCATGAGACTCTCATCTCCAATTAACCACCAGAAAATCTGAGGTGGCACTGTGGTTCAAGTGGTAGAGAGCTAGCCTTGAGCTGAAGAGCTAAGGGACAGTGCCCAGATCCAGAGTTCAAGTCTCACGACTGACTAAATAAATCTACAAGCAAACACACTGAATGTTTAATATACATGCAAACATACATAGTACATATATATGAAACATGATAAATTATCCAGGACTTTAGACATTCACACACTGAGGCCAAAGGAGGATATGCATAGGAATGGTTGACAAAGGCTCAATAGCTATGTGCATAAGATATATAAAATAATACCTTATGAAATGCACGCCAAGAAAAGAAAACAAGAGATATTTTTGGTTGCTGTTTTTGTTTTCTTTCCTTTTATCTTGTTTGTATTTGGGAGGGAAAGGGGAACAAAGAAAAGGTGAAACAAAGGGTGGACAAATACAACAGTGGTACTCACTAGACAGCATGTGGAAAATGAACTGTACATCTCGTGGGTGCGGATGAGTGGGGAAAAACTGGGAGACAAGGAAGAGGAGACATGTTTCAAACAGAATTATACTCACTACCTGAAGAGGAGATATGTTTCAAACAATTATACTCACTACTTGATTCATGCAATTGTAAGCCCTCTCTATATCAACTCTACAATGACAAAAAAATTTTTTTTAATTAAGAGACTGTATGCTACCAACCCAGAGGGTTGTAGCCCTTTGCTCTGCAAGAAGTTTCTTTTTGACAGCCAGTCATCAAAGCTACCGTGGAAAAACTGCTTCTGATGGCTTTTCCAGTAGCTAGGGGGCTATTCTTCTGGCAAGGAGGTCCTGCTATGCACATGCGGGCACTGTGATCCACTATTCAAGGAGACTGGTTTTGACCAGTCTCAGGTGTGTGCCCCAGGTCTATTCCCAAAAAGGTCTCAGCTTTCATCGCTGACTAACTCAATGGTTAGTTGGTAATTCTGGGCAATAGTTTGAAACTCCTTGCTCAAGACATAGCTTCTTTTGATGTTCTAGTGAGAGATGAAGACCAGGACAAGATGGCCATTAAGGGTCACTTTGAGACCCAAAGTTCAGGTGTCGAATGGTCAGTGAGTCCCAACTCAGGGCATCAGAGGCTGAATAGGATGTGAACAAGGCCATATTCCTTTCTGGAGGTTGAGGAAGAGATCCTTCCAAACTCATTCAGTGGTGGCCAAATTCAGCCCTTGTGGTGGTAGAACTGAGCTATTTCCCTTTGCTGAAAGGCCAGGCCAGTCACCAGGCCAGCCACCACTGCCTGGCTTCCTTGCCATGTGACTGCCTCTATCTCAGAAGCCAGGACCAGAGCATCTCATTTGTGTTGTGAACCTCTCTTCATGCTCCAATTTCTCCTTCTGAAATGACCTGGTCCCTTCAAAAGGTTTCCTTGATTAGGTCCAGCCCCGAAGGAACAGTTTTCTTGTGCTGTTGCTCATGGGGTTTGGTGGGGGGGGGGGGGGCATTCAAGTTGCAGCCTCCTGGTTCCAAAGCTGTCCGGAGGTCTCAAGGGTTGCAGCCCTGCAGCAGGCAATGCTTGCCAGTGTTGCAGCTCCACTGCCAATGCTGCTGCTGTAGCCTTCTCATTGTCTTCCCTCAGGAATTGAAGGAAATCAGCCCATTGTGTAATCTGCTCTCTAGCTCTGAGTCTAGGGTTGGTTTTTTTTGTTTGTTTTGCTTTGTTTTGTTTTTGCCATACTTGGGGCTTGAACTCGGGGCCTGGGCACTGTCCCTGAGCTTCTTTTGCTCAAGGCTAGGATTCTAACCACTTGAGCCACAGCGCCACTTCCAGCTTTTTCTTTTTCTTTTTTTTTTGGCCAGTCCTGGGCCTTGGACTCAGGGCCTGAGCACTGTCCCTGGCTTCCTTTTTGCTCAAGGCTAGCACTCTGCCACTTGAGCCACAGCGCTACTTCTGGCCGTTTTCTGTATATGTAGTGCTGGGGAATCGAACCCAGGGGCTCATGTATACGAGGCAAGCTCTCTCGCCACTAGGCCATATCCCCAGCCACTTCCAGCTTTTTCTGTGATACTGAGGCATGGAACCCAGGGCTTCATGCATGCTAGGCAAGCACTCTACCATTAAGCCACATTCTGAGCCCTGGTTTGTTTGTTTGTTTCGATAACCTGGTCTGTGTTCTGATTGGTCACCCTTATGCAACTGAAGCATAGGACAACTGATCAGTTAAAACCTGCTGGGTCACTGCGAGTCTGCAGACCTATAGTTCTCAACTATGTCTGTTTCCTCTCTCCTTCCCCACTCACACCCTTTACCCGCCCCCCCCCCCCCGCATTAGAATTGTGAGGCACTAAGAAAAATGGAAGTGGGACATTCTATTCTTCACAGCTGAGTTTCTGAAACAATCTTGCATTTCTCATTCTGTTCTCAGCACTCCAAACCAGTAATGGTTTCCACTGCAAGATGTTCTCTAAAAGCCCTACATCCTAACTAATCTACTGAACTCTAACCTCTTAACTAAGTCTACTTTTTCACCACTATAGTGGTCTCCATTACAGTCAACTATGTTACATACATAGCCTAATCCTTGGAATAACAAGACCTTTATATCCACAAGTTCCCAAACTTATACAAGGAGGTGCAGCAGGGCACAGGAAATGGGGCAATTTTTCAGAGTTTGGGCTGCTATAACTAAGTACCACAGACTGGGTGGTTTATCAACAATAGAAATCTACTGGAGGCTGGATGACCTGGGGCAGGATGCCAGATGGCTAGGTTCTGGTGAGGTTGAGATGGGTTGCAACCTGCTAACTTGATCCTCGTGTGTCAGAAAGAGACCTATAAAGCTCTCTGGGGAGGGAAAAAGAAAAAAGCTCTCGGTGGCTCTCTTTTTATATGACGTGAATCCCAGCCAATCCCTTCTCCAAAACCTCACATCCTAACACCAGTATATTGGGCAAAGATTTTGGCATATCAGTTTGGGTGGATATAAACATTCAGCATGCAATCTACAGAGGTGGTCTGTAATCTGTAAATGTCTAGTGTATATTTTAGAGATCATATTGGCCAGGACAGTGGTTCTGAAGACCTGAGCTAGAGACACTGGAGGCCTGAAGACCTTTCAGTGAGTCATTACTGTTTTTGTACTAATCATTACTGTTTTGGTACTAATGTGAAATCCTCTTTTTACTCCCTCTCACATAACTGAGCACTGGCATTTTCTAGAAGATGTATAACTTAACATGTCACACAGATTGGAAATAGAAGACATGAGGACCTAGTGATATTTTATTCAATCACATATTAGAGAGATTTGTGATAATATAAAGCAATGCCCTTCTTGGTTTGAGAGATTATTCTAATTTTACTTTTGGAACCTGTACTTTCCTGGGGCTTATACTCAGGGCCTGGCATTGTCCCTGAGCCTCTCTGTGCTCAAGGCTAGTGCTCTACCACTTGTGACAGCACCATTTCCAGCTTTTTCTGTTTATGTGGTGCTGAGGAATCAAACCCAGAGCTTCATGCATGCTAGGCAAGTACTCTACCACTAAGCCACATTCCCAGCCCCAAAATTATATTTATTTTTACATATATTATTGGTAGATGAGTTAGTAAAAATGTGTTTTAAATTTGAATTTTTTTCTTATTTATTGTCAAAGTGATGTAAGAGAAGTTACAGTTTCATTAGGCATTGGGTACATTTTTGGTACTGTTTGTTACCTCCTCCCTCACTCCCCCCTCCACCCTCCCCCTTTCCCTCTCCCCCCATGAGTTGTTCAGTTGATTTACACCAAACAGTTTTGCAAGTATTGCTTTTGTAGTCGTTTGCCTTTCTATACCAAAATCAAGAGACAAAGGATTAAATTTTAATTTTTATATAGTAACTACCTACATGGTTTGAGTGTAAAGTACTCCTCTCCTTCCTCCACCCCAAAGACCCCCAGCTGGTGGCACTATTGAGAGGTGATTGGATCATGAAGGCAGTATTATCAATGGAGGAATCCACTGGTAAGTCCTAGCTGAATGGGCTGTTAGCAAGTGAGGCTTGGTGGATGCAGGTCATTGAGGGCATATCTTTGAAGGACATATTTTTGTCCCCCAATACTTTCTCTCTGTCTATTTCCTGGCTGCCATGAGTTCCCTGCCATGATGTTTCAGCCTTACCCAAGGCCCACAGCAATGGAGCAGTTAACCATGAACTGAAACCTTAGAAACTATGAGCCAATAGAAATCTTCCTCCTCAGGTGTTTTGTTACAGCAATTGAAGGTTGACTAATACACTTTCATGGACATAACCAAATAAACAAAAACCCTTCCATATTCAATCATCATAAAGAATTTTAAGAGTGGCAGGGCCCTGGTGGCTCATACCTGTAATACTAGCTACTCGGGAGTCTGAGATCTGAAGCCAGCCTGGGCAGAAAGTTTGTGAGATCCTATTTCCAATTAACCACCAGAAAACTGGAAGTGGGGCTGTGGCTCAAAGTGGTAGAGTGCTAGCCTTGAGAACAAAAATTCAGGGGCAGTGCTCAGGCCCTAAGTTCAAGCTCCATGACCAATTTGAAAAAAAATAACATAAAGGGTATCTGTGACCCAAAAGTTTGAGAACCACTCAGTTGAAGGAAATGTGTACTCTCATTTGAGTTATGTTTTGTTTGTATTTAAATGTTCCACTTTCACCAGGACATAATAAATTATACAGGACTCTAGACATTCACACACACTGAGACCAAAGAAGGACACTCTTAGGAGAGGGACACAAAGGCCCAATGCCTATGTGCCTCTGATCATATAAAATAATATTTATCAAAATGAACTCCTGAATGGAAATGAGGGTTTTTTTTCTGTTTTTGTTGTCTTTTTGTTTTGTTGTTGTGGGCAGGAACAGGGGTGAGGCAGGGACTAGGAATGAGTGGAGGGAAGGGGTAACATTGTCCAAAAAAAATGTGTTCTTTACCTGATATATCTAACTGTAACCCCTCTGTAGATCACCTTTATAATCATTAAAATGAATATTTTAAAAATGTTCTACTTTTCCCTAACTCAAGAGATATCTAGCTTTATGTCCACTGCAGACCCTCACAAGCCATTTGATGTTGGACAAGATGCTTCTCTTTTCTTTTTTTAATTTTATTATCCTCACCTATAAAGCTAATAAGATGACATCTCCCTCTGTGAGACATTAGGAAGACTAGATAAAACACAAACTGCATTCATGGTGCTTCCTTTGTCTTTTTTTCATCTCTTATTTTTCTTATTTTTTTGTGTGTGAATTAAACCTAAAGTAAGAAGGCGTTTTACATAAGGAAGTTTAAAAAGTTGTAAAACGAGGGAGGGGATAACACTGTTCAAAGAGAAGTGTGCTCATTACCTAACTTACGTAACTATCACCACTCTGCACATCATCACCTTTACAATAATTTTTTAATGACGTTTTTGGAACATTGGAATACATTGTGAATTCCATAATTGGTGTGTAAAATCTATTCATGTAATAAAATGCTGAATAAATGAAAAACCAAAGACAAAAGAAAAAAACAAGGTATAGCCAGGCACCAGTGTGTGCAATACTACCTCCTCAGGAGGCAGAGGTCAAGCGTATCACAGTTTGAGGCCAGCCTGGAGACAAACTGAGATACTATCTCAAAAACAGCCAGAGGAAAAGGGGCTCGAGCAATTGTACACAAAGCCCTGAATTCAAACTTAGTAATGCCAAAAGAAATTACAAGTTATTTATTTTTCTTGTGAGACAGGTCTTGCTATATAGTGCAGTCTGGTCTCTGATGTCCAACTTTTAATCCTTCTGCCTCAGAATACTGGAATTGCACTGGCTCTGCACATACCTGGTTCTACAAATGCTGTGTGTGTGTGTGTGTGTGTGTGTGTGTGTGTGTGTGTTATGCGTGTGCTGCTATTGAGTAGCTAGGATTACAGGCATGAAGCAGCAGTGGCCAGACTACAAGTGCATTTTAAGTGCAGTATGCAAACCTAAGGTTGCCATCAACACTACTGAAATACAATTAAGCACTATTTCTGGAACCCATTTGAAGGCCCTGAACATGTAGATGATGATGATGTAATCTCCTCCTGGGGAGGGGGGGGCACAGGGTCCCATGAAAACTGTGCCCCTAAAGCTTCATTCGTTCTTCATTAAAGCTCTTTCGGTAAAGTTTCAGTGTTATGTAAATAAAGATTCCCCATAAATTGACTTTTAAAAATGCTTTCCACTTGTCAATTGATGTCTTTAGAACAGAGACTGCTCTCTGCAGTTCCCATCACAGTCTGGCGTCAGAGCCTGAAGACCTGAACCACCAGTACCCCTCTGGTATATTACCTGAGATTTTTCCACGGTGTCTTTGGCCAGGGGCTGAAAATGAACCTCCCGTTGGATCAGACCTCAGGACAGGTGCTCTCTGGCTGGCATGGTACTCTAGAAATTTGAGCCAAGTTTGGCCCTGATGGCTTACATCTGGATCCTAGCTACTTAGGAGGCTAAGAATGGGAGGATCATGTTTTGAGGCATAGGCAGAAAAGTTGCCGAGACACGCTTCTCAACCAACAGTTGGGTGCAATGGCACACATCTGTCATCCACGGATAGCTGGGAAGCTAAGAGTGAGGGAACTGAAGTGCCAGAACAACTCAGGCAGAAAAGTTGAAGAGACTCTTGTCTTCCACAGAGAGAAGGTGGACATGGTGGCATGTGCCTGTGATCCCAGTAACATCAAGGAACCCTAATGTAGATGGATCAAAGCTCAGGTACACACCTAGGCAGGAAGAGAAGCCCTATTTAAAAAACAATCAGCAAAAACTAGGAATGGGGCTGGGGATATGGCCTAGTGGCAAGAGTGCTCACCTCGTATACAGGAGGTCCTAGGTTCAATTCCCCAGCACCACATATACAGAAAATGGCCAGAAGTGGCGCTGTGGCTCAAGTGGCAGAGTGCTAGCCTTGAGCAAAAACAAGCCAGGGACAGTGCTCAGGCCCTGAGTCCAAAGCCCAGGACTGGCCAAAAAAAAAAACAAAAAAAAGACAACAACTAGGAATTGAGGTGTGGCTCAAGGAGTAGAGCACTTGTAAGCTCAAGGCCCTGAATACAAATCCTACTTCTGCACTCCTCCAATAAAGGAGAAAACACACAGTGAAAATTCCAGTGATACAAGAGAATTATCTCTGTTTGGACAGAGCACAGAACTGTGAGCCACCCCTGATCCCTTTAGAACATATATATATATATATATATATATATATATATATATATATATATGTATGTATATATGTATGTATATATAAACTCAGTCAAGTCACCCTCAGAGTCTGGTCAGTGGTGTTCTTCCACTCAGCAGATCCTACACAGGTCCACACAGTAAGGAGGCTTTAAGGGAAAGCTGGCTTCCTTCCCTCCCACTTTCCCCTCCTCCCTGGCCTCTAAGGATTATGGCTCCTGGCAAGGTGGAAGAGAAGTTTAAAGAAGACCTGGCCCTTCAGCAATACTTTTTGACCTTAAATGACTGGTTTTCAGAAGAATCCAATTAGCTACAAAAGCCAGTTCTTTGCAAGAAGGCAGAACTGCTCTACATTAAAGGGGCATCTGTTTAATTTAGCCAGTCACTACCATCAGTGTATTGCCAAATTGTCTCACACTGTGGACACTCCCCTCTAATGAAAACCTTTATTTGGGTCCTAAGTCAATTAGACCTAGTCTCTTGACTGAAATGAAGTACAGGCCAGAGCACTTAGGAGAACCCAGGAAAGAGACTTTTGGTGCTTAGCTGTGTTCTGAGGGGACTTGCAGATGTTTATAATAGTATGGAAATCTGGAGATAGCAAAAAATGTTCCATTAAAAGGAAGGAAGGAAGGAAGAGCTGGGCATGATGGTGCCTGCCTGTAATCCCAGCACTCAGGGAGTGAAGCGGCAGGATGGAGAGTTTGAGGCCAGCCTAGACTACTTAGTGAAATCCTATCTCAAAAAACAAAGGGTGAGAGAAAGGAAGTTTCATCCTCTGTAAGCCAGTGAATATATCATATTGAAGACACGATAGAGAAATTGATGGGGGAGGGGAGCTTCTATGTCCCTTGGAGACAATGACTGATAAGGATGACCCTTTTAAGTTAACCAAGAACAGATATGTGGGCACAGCCATCACTTCCTTATCCCACACTTGGTTAGCCTAGCTACTATAATGAGTAGTTGGGCTAGTTACTCTAATGAGTAAAGGAAGGGCAGAAAACAAGAAAAGGCCATATAAGTAAATCTACTTATAAAGGAAAACAAAATTTTATATCAAGCAGTAAAAGAAAGCTTTTATTGGAGCTTGAACCTGCAAAAGGAAACCTAAATTTTTGTAAATAAGCTTCTTTCTGTCTTGAAATTTAAAAAATATATGGCAAAGGACTGGGAATATAGCCTAGTGGTAGAGCGCTTGCCTCATATACAAAAAGCCCTGGGTTCAAGTCCTCAGCACCATACATATAGAAAAAGCCAGAAGTGGTGCTGTGGCTCAAGTGGTAGAGTGCTAGCCTTGAGCAAAAAGAAGCCAGGGACAGTGCTCAGCCCCTGAGTTCAAGCCCTAGGACTGGCCAAAAAAAAAAAAAGGCAAATACTTATTATCTATTATGCAAATAAAAATATAGTAATGAATGAAACATATCAAAGTCCGTGTTCTAGTTGGACTTTTTTTTTTTTTTTTTGATGGTTGAACAGGTCTCGCCCACCCAGGGGGCAGGGAGAAAGATTTATTACGATGACAAAAGCAGAAGGGGAAGGACTTGGGGTGACTGATTGGCTTACTGGGCTGCCCATCAAGTGATGTCGTGAAACTTCCTCTGTGGGCGGGGACTACAGCCCCCCAAGAGCTGGATCTCTGTAGAAGTCCCCACCATGATGGCATGCACGTGTTCGCCCCCCAGGGGCAGGGGCTTCTCTTTAGTTGGACTTTTAGTACAATTGATTACAGAAGAACAATTAGATACTGTTGTTTGGATATAAAGTATTCCCCTCCCCCCCCCACACACGCAAAAGAAAGGTTTATGTATGGAAGATTCAGTCCCAAGCTTGTGGACCCAGCCATGGAGAGGTGACTTGATCATGATGGTTATGACTTAATCAATTGATTCATCCACCAATCAGTTCAAAATATGGTGACTGCTAAGTGCCTGTGCCTTATGCCTATAATCCTAGCTAATCTGGAGGCTGAGATTTGAAAATTGTGGTTCAAGGCCAGTCTGAGCAGGAAAGTCTGTGAGATTCTTATCTCCAATTAAGCACCAAAAAGCCAGAAGTAGAGTTGTTACTAGCACGCGCACACACATGCAATGGCATGATCAGAAGGTGGTTAACAAAAAGATGGGGTTTAAACAGGTCCCAGAATACCATAAAGACATCTTCACATCCATGTTTATCGCTGCACAACTCACAATAGCCAAAATGTAGAAACAACCCAAATGCCCCACTACAGATGAATGGATCCAAAAAATGTGGTACCTGTATACAATGGAATACTACATAGCAGTTAGAAATGATAAAATACCAGTATTCGCAGGGAAATGGTCAGATCTTGAACAAATAATGTTGAGTGAGACAAGCCTAGAACACAGAGGACAAAGGCACATGGTTTCCTTGATATATGATTGTTGGGTGTTGTGGGGAGAACAGTAGAGACCAGGTCTGCAAAATAACAAATTTCTTTTCAAATGGTATTTCCACATGTTTGGGTCAGCGACTTTACATTATGTATCTAAAACCAAACAACTACTAAACAAACATAAAAAGGTCTAGGATAGACCTATCAGAGGATCACAATAGCTCAATAGTTATGTACATATGATTATATAAGATGAGGCTAAGCAAAATGAGCTCCAAGAGAAGGAAGGACACAGGAGGACTTTATTGTTGTCGTTATGTTTAATGTTCTAGGTGAATTTCCTATGGCATACCCCCTGTGGTCACTGTATATGATTTTGGCACACTGGATATTGTATAGATGCTCACCTGAACTAGGGAAGGGAAAGAAAAATGAGGGAGGGTATAACAAATATTCAAGAAATGTACTCACTACCTTATTATCTAACTGTACCCCTCTGTACAGCACCTTGTCAATAAAGTTTAACTCAAAAAAAAAGATGTGTTTTAGTTGGAGGAAGTAAATCACTGGTTCCCAGCCCCTTTCCTGGCTGCCATTAAGTAAGCAGCTCTACTCACCATTCCCTCCCACCATGATGTTCTCCCTCATCATGGCCTATAAACAGTCGGGTTAGCCATCCATGGACTATAACCTCTGAAACCATGAGCCCAAACAAGTCTTTCCCCCTTTTGAATTGTTTCTCCTGGATATTTGTCAGGCAGCCATGTGAACCTAGCCACTGAGCCCCTGGGGCCACAGCCATGAAATGGATGGAGAGGGGATGAATAGCATGGCTGCAAGGTGAGGTGTACACTGTGGGCACCAGTCAGATGATATGGAGCCTGGGAGGACCCAGAAAAGATTTTATACTTCTTTTTTTTGCCAGTCCTAGGGCTTGAACTCAGGGCCTGGATGATGTCCCTGAGCCTCTCTGTGCTCAAGGCTAGCGCTCTACCTTTTGAGCCGCAGCACCACTTCCAGTTTTTCTGTTTATGTGGTATGGAAGAATTGAATGCAGGACTTCACACATGCGAGGCAAGCTCTCTAACACTAGGCCACATTCCCAGCCCCAGAATAGATTTTATTATCAATGTGATGGGAAGCCATTGGAGGGATTTAACTCAAGGAATGATGTTATCTGTTTACATGCTTCAATGACAAACACTGCGGCTGCTGGGTGCAAAGGCTGGCCATGCAGCTGAGGGTGAGCCAGGAGGCTCTCATGGCCACTGCGACAGATGTGGCTGCTTGGCTGGTGCCAGTGCTGGAGGGGATATGGAGTACAACCAGCTCAGTTTATATTTTGAAGTCAGGTCTGTGGGAACCTGTAAGTGCAGAGCTATGAGGTCTGCCAAAGAGAATTGGAATGCCAGTCTCTGACTCTCAGAAGGCTGAGAGTGGCCTGAGAAAGGTCTATTGCTGTTAGCGTTATAAAGACCACAGATTCCACCCTAAGTGTAAACTATTCAGCTTCCAAACTTCCCCAGACCTTGGAGCCAGGCAGGGGCCTATTCTAATTGTGTTTGTTTGCTGCTCACCTTCACCTCTAGTTTGTAGGAAGTCACCAATCCTAGGATTGTTTTCCCCCAGTCTAGTGTTGGTAATGTCAAAGACACTGCTACCTTGCGTTCTGCACTCATTTCCCTGTTTGATGATCAATAAAGGCCTTGTACATGGAACCTTGGGGGTCTATGGCTGGTAGCAGGCCCCCTGATACCCCAAAAGCTGTTTCACGGTCCCATCTCCATCACTGCCTTGCTCCCGGCCACTGCGGGACAAGGTGCTCATGGAGTTTGCAACATATGCTCAATTAAATCATTGCTATTCTGGTGGGTGTGGGGGTGCACAGGGGCAGAGGTACCAAAATGACTCTTCTCAGACTGAGGATGTAGTTCAATGCTGTAGCATTTGCCTAGCATGTGCAAGACCCTAGGCTTCTTCAGTACTGCCGATGAATGAATGAGTGAGAAGGATTTGAAATTGTGTCCTGAGCATATAGCTGACTGATACTGCCCATTTATAGAGTGAGATACGATGTTAAGAAATAATTTTCCTTTCCATTTTTGTGATGTTGGGAACTGACTCCGGAACATTGTACATGCTAAGCAAACATTCTACCACTGAACTATACCATGAAACACATTTTTTTTTCTGAAATCAAGACACCTGTTCTCAAGTACTTAAGTCTGAGAGGCTATTAATACTCAAGTGGAGTTATCAAGAAGACAAAAAGGAACAAGGCAAGGCTGAAGCTGTAAATTTAAGTCAACTGCAAAATGGCCCTCATCTAATTGGGTGATGTTTAGAGCCATGAGATCACTTAGGCGAGAGGAGCCGTGGAAAGGAGAGGACCGGGACAAAGTTGGATATCCAATTTTCTTCTTTTTATCTAGGGAAATGCTGAGGTATTTCAGAATTTAGATTGAACCTTGGAGGAGAAGCTAGCTAGGCAAGAGAACTTCAAGCAGGCACAGTGGTGTACACCTGTAATCCCAGCACGCTGGAGACAGGAGTATATCAAATTCAAGGCTAGCCTGAGCTACATAGAGAGACCCTCAAAAACAGAAAAAAGGGGGCTGGGGAGATAGCCTAGTGCCAAGAGTGCCTGCCTCGGATACACGAGGCCCTAGGTTCGATTCCCCAGCACCACATAAACAGAAAAATGGCCAGAAGCGGCGCTGTGGCTCAAGTGGCGGAGTGCTAGCCTTGAGCGGGAAGAAGCCAGGGACAGTGCTCAGGCCCTGAGTCCAAGGCCCAGGACTGGCCAAAAAAAAAAAGAAAAACAGAAAAAAGAAAGAATACTACTAGCTAATTCTTTATTTTATTTTATTTATTTTTTGCCAGTCCTGGGGCTTGGACTCTGGGCCCGAGCACTGTCCCTGGCTTCTTTCTGCTCAAGGCTAGCACTCTACTTCTTGAGCCACAGCTTCTGCCTTTTTCTATATATGTGGTGATGAGGAATCGAACCCAGGGCTTCATGTATGCGAGGCAAGCGCTCTACCACTAGGCCATATCCCCAGTCCACAACTAGCTGATTCTTTTTTTTTTTTTTTTTGCCAGTCCTGGGCCTTGGACTCAGGGCCTGAGCACTGTCCCTGGCTTCTTCCCGCCCAAGGCGCTAGCACTCTGCCACTTGAGCCACAGCGCCGCTTCTGGCCGTTTTCTGTATATGTGGTGCTGGGGAATCGAACCTAGGGCCTCGTGTATCCGAGGCAGGCACTCTTGCCGCTAGGCTATATCCCCAGCCCCACAACTAGCTGATTCTTAACACAACAATGCTAACTACAAAAATGAATTAATCAACTGTCAAACAATTCTCTTACAAATAATTTTTCTTGGCAAAATCCTATGACCATGAAAATTGTCCATACAGATTTATTTCTTTGGTCTTTCTTTCTTTTCTTTTCTTTTTTGGTCATGGAGTTTGAACTCTGGGCCTGGGCACTGAGCTCTACCACTTAAGCCACAGTGCCATTTCTGGTTTTCTGGTAGTTAATTGGAGATGAGAGTCTCATGGACATTCCTGCCTGGGCTGGTTTTGTTTTGTTTTGTTTTTTGCCAGTCCTGGGGCTTGAACTTGGGGCCTGGGCACTGTCCCTGAGCTTCTTTTGCTTAAGGCTAGCACTCTACCACTTGAGCTACGGCGCCAATTCTGGCTTTTTTTCTGTTTATGTGGTACTGAGGAATCGAATCCAGGGCCTCATACATGCTAGGCAAGGACTCTACCGCTAAGCCACATTCCTAGCCCCAGGCTGGCTTTGAACCACGACCCTCAGATCTCAGCCTCCTGAGTAGCTAATATTGCAAGTGTGAGCCACTGGAGCTTGGCATTTTTGGTTCTTCATCTGCATGGATTTTTCTCTCATCTAAAGGTGCCATTTCTTGGGCTAGAAGCATGTCCCACATAGTGCTAGCCAAGCAAAAATGAGGCCCTAAATTCAAGCCCCAGTACTGGGAGGAAAAAGACATTGTAAAGCTGTCATTTCTTCATGACAACAGCTTTGCAAAGGAGGCAGCCACTTCCCCCACATTGCCTTTCTAATCTTTTTAGAAAACTGACAGCTATACTCTGTCATCAAATTGCATGTTTATTGCATTTGCAGTAGCCTGACATTCTAGACTGATGTGCAAAGAGGTGACCCAGTGAGCAAAGATGGACGCTTGCCTTTCAAAGGAAGAAAATCAGGTTATTAGTGTTCACTTTTATGTTAGAGTGACTTTAGCTTCTTCTTGTTCTTCATGTTGAGATGAGATCTCACAATGTAACCAAGGTGACCTCAAGCTCTTGATTCTCTTGCCCCTTCCTCTGAAATGCTGGGATTATAAATGTGTGTCACTATGCCTAGCCCAGTCTTCCTTCTTTAAATAGCTAACTAAACAGTACTTCTGTTCCTACCATTTGACTACTAGGCAGCAGTGACATGTCACTATTAAGCCTATCTCACAAAATTTTACCCAAATATCTTTCTTACACAAAAAGAGAAAAAAATTATTTTTCCACTGTATACAAATTATGACAAAGCCCTGGAGAATAGCAGATCCACAAGATAGAAGATCAGGACCTCCGAGTAGCTGTATGGAGTGCCCTGACTTCCTGTACCCTGTACTGACTGACTGACTTTACAATTCCATCATGTGGAGCCATTAGTGTTTGCATTTATTTGTTACTGTGGCTTCATCTATTCCAAATATCACATAGCTCTTGTTAAGTTTAGGAATGAGTACAGAAAATGCTGTGGATAGGAGCCCAGTTGCCATTTCAGCCAGACCCTTGGCTGGAATGCTGCCCTTGGCTGAGAAGCATGAATGGCTGTGAACAATACCATAATAATAGTGAATGACTGGGCAATCTTACAGGTGAATGAATCACTCCTCTACAACACACTTGGGCTTGATCCTCAGTTCTGTTCACTTCAACACTTCTAGTAATGACTTGCATAAGCATAAAGAATGTATGCTCTCCTTTACAGAATGCATCATTGGAATTGGTACTCTGAATTGCATAGTCATGATTCACAAAGATCTTCAGGTTACTTTGTGTTATGCTACTGTATCCTGGCAACTGGGGAGAGCAAGACTTGCCCAATGGTTAGGTGCAGAAATTTGGCTTTGGAAGGTGATGTTGACTGGAGCAAATGGAAACAGGTGGCTTTTTTCTTAGCTGTTGTTTTCTTTGTTTTTGTCTTGTTTGGAGGTTATTTGTTTGGGGGAGAGAAAGGGGGGCACAGAAATGGAGGGAAAAGGTTGAACAAATGCAGCAGTGGTATTCACTAGACACTACGTTGAAAATGAGCAACTTGTGGGAGGGGAGAGGAGTGCAAACCTGAGAGACAGTGAAGGAAGGGATGACATTGTTCAAAAAGAAATGTACTTATTACCTGACTTACATAACTGTAACTAGTCTGTATATCACCTTTGTAATAACAATTTAAAAAATTAAAGCTGGGCACCAGTGGCTCATGCTATAATCCTAGTTACTCAGGAGGCTGAGAGGATTGTAGTTCAAAGCCAGCCTGGGGAAGGAAAGTCTATGAGACTCCTATCTCCAATTAACCACCAGAAAACTGGAAGTGGCTCTGTGGCTCAAAGTGGTAGAGCACCAGCCTTTAACAAATGAGCACAGGGATAGCATCCAGGCCTGAGTTCAAGCCCCATGACCACCAACAACAAAAATTTTAAAAAGGGGGATGTTTGGAGCCAAATGTGGTGTTAAACATCTGTAATCCTGGCACTTGAGGCGAGAGAATTCCAAGTTTGATGCTGGCCTGGACTGTAAGACAGAAAGACAGAAAGACAGAGAGAAAGAGAGAAAGAGAGAAAGAGAGAGAGAGAGAAAGAGAGGAAGAGAGGAAGGAAGGAAGAAAGGAAGGAAGGAAGGAAGGAAGGAAGGAAGGAAGGAAGGAAGGAAGGAAGGAAGGAAGGAAAAGGGATGGTGTATGTGGTTCAAAGTACTTGGCTTAAGCTTGTAAGGCAAGTTTTTGTTTCTATCCCAAGCACCACCAGGAAAGCAGTGTGAGGGATTGTGGGCTAACTGAGCATTGGATCTAATCATAAAGTCTTGAACATAAACTAGAAGCATCACATTTTACAAAAGTTAAACATAGGCTGCATTTCTACAAGTATTGTTTCTAGAAAGAAGACATGATAGTCTGGCTTTTTAAATATGTGCCAATACTAGGGCTTAAACTCAAGTTCTCATGCTTTCCCTAGGCTTTTTCACTCGTGTCTGGAACTCTACCACTTAAGCCATTTGTCCAGTTCCAAATATATTTATTTTTTTTGATTTGCTTGTGCCAGTCATAGGGCTTGAACTCAGAGTCTGTGTGCTGTTTCTGAGCTTTTTGGTTCAAAGCTAGCACTCCAGCACTTGTGCCACAGCTCCACTTCTGGTTTTCTGGTCTCACAGATTTTCCTGCTCAGGCTAGCTTTGAACTTCAGTATTCAGATCTCAGTCTCCTGAGTAGCTATGATTAAAAGTGTGAGCCACCAGTGCCTGGCCAAATGTACCTAATTTTAAATTGGGCTGCCCAATCTCCAGAAGTGTCCAAAAAAGTAAGCATATGAAATTACAGTTATCCATCAAATTTAACCTACAAAAATGGAAGTTACATTTGGTTCAAGCTAAGCAACTGGTGCTTTTTAAGAACCAATACAGAGTACATCTCAACCTGACTTATACAAAGGAAGGAAGCAATGATAGTGGAAGAGGACACTATTGGTTCATGTAACCAAAACATACAGGAAAATACTAATATGGCATTCATTGAACTGACTTGGCTCACTCACCCAGTTATGAGTCAGTAACTGAGCACAGGAAGAAAATATAGAATTATTAATTGTCTTGGCCTTGATTACAAGTTGACTCTGGAAAACAGATGAAGGTAAAATGAGAAGCGGGGGGAGGGGGAGTGGTTCTGCCACTTAAAGTAAAGAAATCCTAGCTATCTGGTAGAAAACTGGAGGGTTAACACATCAACTGTGATGATGGAAAGGATCGGCCAGGGAAGATCCTAAGGGAAGTATGTTCAGAGTTGAACAGCTGGTTCTGGTGGGAACCAAAAAGCACCAGTGATTCAGTTATCTATTGCTCAAAACAAGGTATTAAAAAAAAACAGCTCATAGCCATTTTCTCTTCCCCAACCCCATGAGATGATAAGACACACAGAAAGGTCTTATTCTCCATGTCATGCTAGTTAGTTGTGGATTCTTTGCAAGGCTGCCACAGCCAAGATGGCTGCCAATTTCTGAGATGGCTGCCACATAGCAGTAGATGCTATTGACTAGGGGCTCATCTAGGGCTATGATCCAGAGCACCTTGGTTCTCTTCTATGTGGCTTTGGGTTCCTTACAGCATGCAGACTAGATTCCAAGACAGGAAGAAAAACTTGTTGATCTCCTTAAGTCTTAAGCTTAGACTCCTTAGAGAATCACTTGTGTCACAATCCATTGGTCAAAGTAATTACAGAGTTAACATAATTCAGGGGTGTGACATCAGTATACTGGGAGAAATAGTGGCAGTTACCCAGGAAGGCTATCTGCCCCAGCATGGGCAGATAATTGGGCCACAGAGGAAGGAAGAGTGATGTACAATGGAATTGCATAGCAGGAAAGGGCTCGATGAGGCATCAGCAAACTATTTCCTAGGCCTAATCCAGTCCACCTCCTGATTCTGTAAAAAATGAAATTTTATTGGAACACAGCCATGCCCATTTGTTTACTATATTGTCTATGGTGAAGTGTAACGCCAGAGTTGAGGATTACCAACAGAGATCTTATGGATTACAAAGCCTTAGATACTTTCTGTCTAGCTTTTTAGAAAAGTTTACCAACCCAGAGCAAAGTCTGTTGCCTTATAAAGCTTGTTGGTGTGTGTCTGTGTGTCTGTGTGCTGGTACTGGGACTTGAACTCAAAGTCTTGTTGATTTTTTTTTTTTTTTTAGCTTACAGCTAGCGCTCTACCATTTGAGTCAAACCTCCACTTCTGACTTTTCGCTGGTTAATTGGAGATAAAATTCTTACGGATTGGCTCAGAATCTCAATCCTCAGACCTCAGCCTTCTGAGTATCTCAGATTACAGATGTAAGCCACAGGCATCCAGCCGTAATTCTTGTTCAGATCACTCTTGTTGAGTGATCTGAAATTATTCCAAGCATGATGTTTATTCCAGTAGTGGTGTTTAAAATAATGAGCTACAGGGACTGGGAATGCGGCTTAGTGGTAGAGTGCTTGCTTAGCATACATGAAGCCCTGAGTTCAATTCCTCAGCACCACATAAACAGAAAAAGCCAGAAGTACTGCTGTGGCTCAAGGAGTAGAGTGCTAGCCAGGATCAGAGCTTAGTCCCAAGCCCCAGTACTGGCCAAAAATAATAATAATAACAATGAGCTACTTTATCTGACCTACATTTTAAAAGATCTGTTCTGGGAACGATTCATAGGATAATAAGAGAGAAAACAGTTGGCAGATGGCAACAATCCAGATGAGAAGTGAGAGTAGAAAACAGAAGCAGATGAACTTGTTTCGTGTATGGAGAAGTAGCACAAAGGACTTGCTGAGAGTGATTATGGGGATAAGAAAATAAGAGGAGGCAAGGAGGACTTCTACATTTCTGGCCTGAACTACTATGTGAAGGATGATGACATAGAGAGAAGAATCTGGAAACAAGCCCACTGGGAGAAAAAGAAGCAGGTTTTGATTTTGACATACTAATTTTGAGCTGTTTCTCAATCATCCTAGAGACAAAGTCAAGTAAGCAGCTAAATGTTTGAATCTGGAACACAAAGTACAGATTTGAGCATTACCAGCAAATAGATGGTATGTTAGTCAGGTTTCTGTTGCTGTAATGAAATACCTGAGGCTGGGAACTTAAAAAAAAAAGTTTATTTAGCTCATAGTTTTGGAGGCTGCAAGTCTAAACAGCACATCGCCAATTGTGGTAAGGGTCCCTCTTGACCAAATCACCTCATGGTGATACATAAGCGAGTGGTACCAATGTGGGAGTATGCAAGAGTGATGGGGGTAGCAGGTGGGGAGAGGAAGTCTTGCTTGTTTATAACAATGCTCTCTAAGAACTAATAGTGTCTCACAGGAACTATATTATCTTCTGTCTTGGGAGCACCTCCCACTAGCCCCAACTCTTTTTTTTTTTTTGCCAGTCCTGGGCCTTGAACTCAGGGCCTGAGCACTGTCCCTGGCTTCTTTTTGCTCAAGGATAGCACTCTGCCGCTTGAACCACAGCGCCACTTCTGGACATTTTCCATATATGTGGTGCTGAGGAATCGAACCCAGGGCTTCATGTATATGAGGCAAGCACTCTTGCCATGAGGCCATATCCCCAGCCCCCAACTCTTGGGTTTGTTTTTGTTTTGTTGGTTGTAGGGTTTGAAGTCAGGGGCTGGGTGCTGTTCCTGAGCCCTTTTGCTCACAGCTAGTGCTCTACCATTTTGAGCCACAGTGCCACTTCCAGTTTCTGAGGGATTAATTGGAGATAAGAGTCGCATGGGGACTTTTCTGCCAGGGCTAGTTTTGAACTTCAATCCTCAGATCTCAGCCGCCTGAGTAGCAAGGATAACAGGTATGGGTCACCAGCGCCTGGATGAAACTGAACATTACTTTTCAATTTTTTTTTGACAGTCCTGGGGCTTGAGCTCAAGGCCAGCCTGGGTGCTATCTCTGAGCCTCTTTGTGCTCCAGGATAATACTCTACCACTTGAGCCACAGTACCACTTCCATACCCCGACTCTCAAAGGTCCCACCACCTCTTTTTTTTTAAAATTTAATTAATTTGTTAATTGAACACAAATTTTCTTGACAAGGTGTTGTGCAAAAAGGGTACAGTTACATAGTAGGGCAGTGTGTACATTTCTTGTGATATCTTACGCCCTGGTTTTCTTTCCCTTCTCTAGGTCAGGTAGACATATATACAATATACAATGTATCAAGAACATATACAGTATCCACGTGGCCAAGACCAAGAAAATTCGCCTAGGGCTTAAAATGTAATGTCGATATTAGACAATATGTCGACAGTAGTCTTATATGAACGTACATACATAGTTTTTGAGCTATTGTATTTCACTGAGAGGTCAATTTTTGACCTTTATATGTTGAGTAGTTGTTTGGTTTTAGTTACATACTGTTGGGTCGCTGCCCCAATCCTGTGGGAAATACCATTTGACAAGCAGTTTTTGGTTTCACAGATTTGGTCTCTACTGTCTCTCCCACCACCTCTTAACATTGCTGGGTTATTACACAAGAAACATTGAGGGGAAAAAAGAAGAAAATGCATACAAACCACAGCAAATGGCACTGAAGGTCAGAGGCCTGGAAAGGTATCTGCAGGGAAATGATGTGAAGAGTGTCGAGTCCTGTAAAAACTAGAGGCTATCAGCAATAGGGAAGTCGATACCGGAAATTTAAAAGTGCCAGCCATAGTGGACATGCCACACCTGTAATTCTAGCAATCTGAATGGGTGGAGGCAGAAGGATGTGAGTTCTGGGCCAGCCTGGGCAACATAGTGAGATCTTATCTCAAAAATAACAGGAAAAGAAAAAACTCATCTCAAAAAATGTCTATTAAATCCAGAGGATGCTGGGCAAGTTCTGTTTCAGGCTGGAAAGAATGATCCACAGTGGTGGAGGAACAGGCAATCAGAGAAGTGACCACTAAATTCAGCAGGATGAGGTCTCTGTCATACACTGACTTGAGCTTTTCAGTGGGAAGATTTGAGAAAGCCACAGGATGTGGACAAGTGGAGATTTCCAAAGGAGTTTTCTCCATACTGTGAAAAGACCCACAAACCCACAAAGCAGCAGTTTCGTTTCCGCTGGGTTTACACACTCTTCCTTCCACACTTCTCAAGGGAGTTGGGTCATGCAAAGTTAGAAAATTGGCTGCCAAATATGTGTGTGCATTTAAGAAGCAGATTTTTGTAACTGGGACATAATGATCCCTGTCAAAGTATACAAAGTATCTTTTTATTTCACTGTTGTGTTGTTTCTGGAAAATACTTAAGAGTCTCCCATAACAAACCTCCACACACAAAATCTATTATTATTCAAAATAACATTTTAAGCTAGGTACTGGTGGCTCACACTTGTCATCCTAGCTTCTCAGGAGACTGAGATCTGAGGATTACTGTTCAAAGGTTGGCAGAAAAGTCCATGAGACTTTTATCTCGAACCCAGGCCTTGAGTTCAGAGCCCAAGGCTGGTGCAAACACACACACACACACACACACACACACAATGTTAGTGGATATGGTGGTGCACACCTGTAATTCCAGCTACTTGGGAGGCAGAGAGGAGGATCAGGGACTGAGGCTAGTCTAGGCAAAAGGATGAGACCTTATTTGGAAAAACAAAGTAAAAGGCAAAAGGATTGGGGGCATGGCTCAAGTGGTAGGGTAGGGCCTGAGGCCCAGAGCTTTGCCCTGAGTACCAACAATGAAATCCCTCCCATATAACTGATACAAACCATTAAAATCTCCAGGACTGGCACCAAAAATTTATTATTTATCAAAGTAATTGCTTAAAGTACCACTAATTTCGTTAAGCTCTTGATTAAACCAGGCACTGCTGGCTCACATCTGTAATCCTAGTTACTCAGGAAGCTGAGATCTGAGGACTGAGGTTCAAAGCCAGCATAGGCCGGAAACTCCATGAGATTCTTATCTCCAATTAGCCATTAAAAAGCTAGAAGTGGAATCATGGCTCAAGTGGTAGAGCATCAGCCTTGAGCACAAAAGCAGGACTAGCTCTTTTTTTTTTTTTTTTTTGCCAGTCCTGGGCCTTTGACTCAGGGCCTGATCACCACTGTCCCTGGCTTCTTTTTGCTCAAGGCTAGCACTCTACCACTTGAGCCACAGCGCCACTTGTGGCCATTTTCTATATATGTGGTGCTGGGGAATTGAACCCAGGGCTTCATGTATACAAGGCAAGTGCTCTTGCCCCTAGGCCATATCCCCAGCCCCCAGGACTAGCTCTTGACTACCTAGAAACTGAGTCTTAACTAAGTCAATGTTCATTTTAAGTGTCTGTTTATGTCAAGGTCTTTTAAATGCCCACCTTATAAATGAGTACGTAAAACTGTAATGGTAATTAGTGCTGTCTATGTAATCCTGTTCCCCAAGCTGGTAAGCAGTGAGCCTTCCAGGATACAAAGCCAAGGTGTGAAAACCAAGGAAGAGTGTAGCTCCCCCAACCCCAGCTCCTAGAAACAATAGGGCTTGTAAAATTTTGCTGTCTTAGAGTTTACTCTTAGCTTCTATAACTCCATTTTGGTGACTCTATGTTAGAGGGCTGCACCCCCACCCATGAGACTAGTTTCTTGTAGTTTGACATTTAAAAATATGTGTAGCCTTTGTTCCTTTATATTTCTAGGTAGCAACCATAGTAATGGATTGTAAAAATGGTCAGGGTAATAGATTATAGAAATAATCATAATAGTAACAGAAATGCCATGGCTACTGTCAGGTTGGTTCACTTATGATTGAGTGCTGGATTGTTTTAGCTCGCTCACGCTTGCTTAGTTGATATTAAGGGTACATGGTAACAATTGTTAAAATAAAGTTGATATTAGGTCAGCCTGACCATGAAATTCTGCTTCTGTAAACTTCTTGCTTAATCTGTTTGTGACTTGCTTTACCCCCTGCGTCTGTGCTACATGACCACCTGCTATAGAACGCATAGTTTCTACCTTTAAAAACCCAGCCCTGGGCTGGGAATATGGCTTAGCAGTAGAGTGCTTGCTTTGCATGCATGAAGCCCTGGGTTTGATTCCTCAGCACCACATATATAGAAAAGGCCAGAAGTGGCTCTGTGGCTCAGATGGCAGAGCGCTAGCCTTGAGCAAAAAGAAGCCAGGGTCAGTGCTCAGACCCTGAGTCCAAGCCCCAGGACTGGCTTAAAAGTAAATAAAAATAAAATAGAATAAAAAACCCAGCCCTGCTGTGGCTCATTGCTGTTCTGTTCTTTCCTATCCCAATGGTGGAGAGCAGATGCTGGGCACAGCTAAATAAAGACACCTAGCCTGATTGACGGAGTGCTGGTGACTTTCTTGTCAAGAGTGCGAGTTCTGGGTGGCCAGGATACGGCAAAAGAAGAAATACCCTCTAAATCAACACATCCCCCAAAGAAGAGCCACCAGCAAAATGGCCAGTTCCCCTCTCACAGAGGACACCTGGGACCTTTTCTGAAATTTCATTTCCTGTTGAATCTGAACTAAGCTAGGCATCACTGAGCACAATGGTAGTTACTGACTTTTGTCTGTGCCAATACTAAAACTTGAATGTAGGGCCTTAAGCTCTCTCTTGGCTTGCTTGCTCATAGCTAGTACCCTGCCACGTGAGCCACAACTCCAGTTCAGCATTTTGCAAGCTAACTGGAATCTCTTAGACTTCCAGGCTGGCTTGGAACCTTGATCCTCCAGATCTCAGCGTCTTGAGTGGCAAGAATTACAAGTGTGAGTGAGCCACAGGTACCCGGCAAGTTTTGTTTTCAGCATTCAGAAATAGAGTTGCTATTTGGCTGTGTCAGAAGAAAGAAGAGCTACTGAGAAGAGATGCTTTTGCTCATTAAATGGGGACTCAGTTCTGCCCACTGGCAACCACAGTAAGCTTTCTAGTTGACTATGAACACCTCCGCTGGTGCTAAGAGTGCAGCTGGAGGTGCGGGGGAGGGGAGGTGTGAATGGGAAGCAAGGAGTGGAAACAGAGACAGACATTCAAAGCAGATGTCTGAGGCCTGAATCCAGGTATGGACACATCAAAGCAGGCAAGATGGACTTGTGAAGGCAGCAATGGTGACAGCCCCACTTCCTGACACTCCTGGGAGGGGCTGTCATAGTCCCAGGGAATCTGGGACTGCATCCCCAACCCCCAAAGGTGGATGTGTTTGCACTGGAGGAAAAGAAAAGGAAATGAAGAGGAAGTACAAAAGAAAAAGCAATTGGCCCAGCCAAAGTAAAGACACCTGCACCCCAAAGGCATGTTTATAACCCAGGAAAAGGAAGAGTAGAACAAAAGATCACCATACCCAGGGGGATTTCCAAGAGGAGCCAACAATAACCAAGGAACCAAACAATTATGTGCCTTCCTTCCTACCAATTTTGTGAGGTCACCCCCCCATCCTACTCCCCTCAAATTGTAGGCATCTAGAGGCTTCTAGAGGAGCTGTCTCTGAGGGTGAAACAGGTGCTACAGTTACAGAGTAATTTTTTTTTACAGAAATGTGATTTGAACTCAGGACTTCACACACATTGAGCTGGCAGTTGACTACTTGAGTTAGGCCACAGGCTGGCTTTCTCCTACTTATATTCTGGAGATTGAGTCTCATAGGTTTTTCTGCCCAGGCTAGCCTTGAACCTCAGTTCTCCAGCTCTCAGACTCCAGAGTTGCTAGATGAGCCACAAGCCCAGCTTATAGAGCAATTTTTAAATGACTGAACTTTGTTTTATATAGCAGTCTTAAGTTCACAATAATACGAAATGAAGGGAATGGAGCTCTCACTTATGTACAGCTTCCTTCACTGACAACAACCCAAACCACAGTGGCACATTTGTCACACTGATGAAAACACACCGACACAGCATCGTCACCCAAAGGGTACAGCTTACATTAGGATTCACTTTGGTGTATGGGCTACAAGTCTTGACAAACATCTAATGATGTGCACAGATGGTTGGAGAATCACACAGAATAGTTTCATTGTCCTAAAAGTCCTCCTGCAAGTTGAGTGCCAGTGGCTCACGCTTGTAATCCTAGCTGCTCTGGAGGCTGAAATCTGAGGATCATGGTATGAAGCCAGTTGGGGCAGGAAAGCCCCAAAGATTCTTTTCTTTTTTTTGAATCTTTTTATTATCTTTAATTAGTTGTACAAAGGAGCTGCCATTCAACAAAGCAGTTTATAAATACAATGAAGGAAGAGGTGGACAGGATGGGGTAAGCGAGAATGTTGAAAGGAGTGACATCCTGAGATTCTTATCTCCAATTAATCACCAAATAGCCAGAGATAGAAACAGTGGCTCCAGTGGTAGATCACTGGCCTTGAGCAAAAAACAAAGTTCAGGGACTGTGCCCAGGACCAGCACAAAACAAAACAAAGAAGAACAACAATTCTTGCAGAGCACCTTCTTTTTTTTTTTTTTTGGCCAGTCCTGGGCCTTGGACTCAGGGCCTGAGCACTGTCCCTGGCTTCTTTTTGCTCAAGGCTAGCACTCTGCCACTTGAGCCATAGCACCACTTCTGGCCTTTTCTATTTATGTGGTGCTGAGGAATCAAACCCAGGGCTTCATGCATGCTAGGCAAGCACTCTACCACTAGGCTGCCTTCCCAGCTCCAGAACAACTTTTTTTTAAAAAAGATCTCACTGTAGAGTTCAGGCTGGCCTCAAAAATCACAATCCTTATCCCATGCCCTGTGTTCAGACTCCACAAAAAAACTCATGCAGAACATATTTTTATTTATTTATTTTTTATTTTTTTGCCAGTCCTGGGCCTTGGACTCAGGGCCTGAGCACTGTCCCTGGCTTCTTCCCACTCAAGGCTAGCACTCTGCCACTTGAGCCACAGCGCCGCTTCTGGCCGTTTTCTGTATATGTGGTGCTGGGGAATCGAACCTAGGGCCTCGTGTATCCGAGGCAGGCACTCTTGCCACTAGGCTATATCCCCAGCCCCAGAACATATTTTTAAAGACAGGGTGTCATTACAGGCTGGCATCAGACTTGCAGTCCTCTTGATCCTGTCTTTCATGTGCTCAGATCACAGTCATGTACAACCATCCTGGCCAAAGTGTGGAACAATGTTAATTCCACAAGGAATCTAGGTGGTTGGCTATAAAGGCAGTTGCCCAAGTTGGACAGAAATATCTATGGAATAAGTTGGATTTTCCTGCAACTAACAGCAGATTGGAACCCACTAATAAAGCTGCCGTATAATAATCCTGACCATGCTTGAAATGGTTGTTTTATCATGAACCACCCCTATGCCACAGCAATCAAACTGATGCAGAATAGAAAACAGGCGCCAGGAATCCAGAGACAAACTGTTTTAGTGGAAAGCTGGAATACACTCTTTGTTCTTTGTTTTAAGCTTTGTAATCCTCACTAAGTTGCAACATATAGTTACAACGCAAATAAATGGATTATCAGTCCTGATATGAGGAAAGATGCAATTTCCTTAGTTAAAATCCTTGCAGGGTAATATGGCCTCATTTGCAATGTTAATTTTAAACATCTACTTTATGATGGACTCAAGCTATTTAACTACTAACACTTAAAATGAAATCCATCCAGTATTGTACATTAAAAAACTCCTCAGGATCATGTGGGAAATTAATTTTTAAAAGTGAGAGCTGAGCACCAGTGGTTCACACATGTAATGCTAGCTATTCCAAGACTAAGAAGTAAAGACTGCAGCTTGAGGCCAGCCTGGGCATATGAACCCTTTGTCACCCAATACCTGGGCACAGTGGCATGTGTCTGCCATCCCAGACATGTTAGCTGAGGTCCAAGTGCATGTCCAATCAGGAAGCAAGACCCTATCTCAAAATAATCAGTGCAAGAAATGCTGGAGGCATAGCTCAGCAATACAGCACCTGAGTTCAAACCCAAACTACCCAAAAAGAGGAGGAGGAGCTGGGTTGCAGCTCAGTGTGAGAATGCAAAGCCCTGGGTACCATCTCCAGGGGGGGTGGGGGGGGGCGTGGAGGAAGAAAAAGGTCGGAGAGGGAGGAAAAGAGAGAAGCAGAAAAGGAAAGACTTAGGTCTTTTTGTTTTTAGTTGCTTTTTCCCAGGCTGACCTCAGCATCCATCTGTCTCTACTTCTGGAGAAGATGAGTTTCAGGTGCATACAACTATACTTGGCCGCTTTTTTCCTTTATGAGACAGGGTCTTGCCACGTTCTTTAGACTGGCCTTGAATCTGCAGTCCTGCCTCTCAAGTGCTTGAGATTACAGGCATGTGCCACCATATATGGCATCGCCCAAATTTTCACTGTGTCATATATATTCAATCTCCATTCCCAGGGACTACTAAGCCACCCCTGATCTGCTTTTGGTATTTACTGTCTTATCTTTTCCTGACATTTCATATAAATGAGATCATACTTCATGTTGCCTGTTTCTGGCTTCTTTTACTTAGTATACTGTTTTGGAGGTCCATTTCGTTCTTGCTATCCCATGTTCGGGCCCTACTTTTAGGGAAAACAAAAACTAGAGGTGGGAAATTTGGGGAAGTTCCTCAGTCACTTGATCTAGGCCTTGAAAAGCTGCCACCATTATTTAAAAGCACATTGAAAGTTTCATGTCACACTGGAATTTGATTAAACAGACACTGCTTGAAGTTGCTTTCTTATTTATTTATGCTGGTACTGGGGCTTTAACTCAGGGCTGGCCCCAGCTCCCTGGTGGTCTGAACCCTTACTTTCTTCTCTGTATCTTCCCTGCTCCTGTAACCTCATCCCTTAGCCTTACTGGTTGTATAAATATGTTTGTTCTACTCTGGGATGGTCTTTTGTTGTTGTTTTTTTGTGTACCAGTACTGGGGCCTAAACTCAGGACCTAGGGTACTGTACCTTAATATTCTTTCCTCTCACTCTCTCTTTCTCTCTCTCTCTGTCAGTGTGTGTGTGCGTTGTGTGTGTGCGCGTGCACTAGTCTTGGGGCTTGAACTCAGGGTCTGGGTGCTGTCTCTAAGCTTTTTTGCTCTACCACTGAGCCACAGCTCCATTTTTAGCTTTTTCCTGGTTAGTTGGAGGTAAGAGTCTTGTAGACTTTTCTGCCCAGACTAGCTTTGAACTGCGATCCTCAGATCTGTGTAGCTAGTATTACAAGTGTGAGCTACTGGTACTTAGCATTTTTCGTCCATCTTTAAAAAAAATTGATTGCATTGGCCAATGAATATTTCCTTTCCCATTTTAACCTCCTGTTCATGTCTTTAAATTGACATAAGTTATAAATTATTGCCCTCAGTGAAGATAAATTTGGTATTCTATATTCTTGTTCGTTTGCCACTAGGTGCTTTAAAAAATAACAATAGTACATTTTTTTCTTAGTATCCTACTCACCTAGACACTGAACAAACAGGACTGCTCTTTATGGTTACAGAACTATGTCCCCAACAGTCACTCATTCATTAAAGAAATTCAAGCTCTCACGGCTGTGTTCATATCACAATCTAACCCAATGAACCTAACAGTCTGGTCCTAAGATTTTGCATTACAAGTCAAGGTATTTATTTGAATAGTAGATAAAAAACACAAAGAGAAATACTTCAGAAACTCAAGTTCCTTCTCCAAAAAGCAGGTACCAAAATAATCACTTCTGACTCTTTACCCTCAACTCACTGAAAAGTTTGCACATAATAATACATGAGCTTTCAGGCAGGAGTAGTTGAAATTTCACATCCATAAAGATGAAAGCACACAGAAATTGCTTAGAGGAACCTCCATGAAAATCACAGACCAAGACACACATGGAGACAGCGTCAGACTAGAGCAAGCCCCTCTCAGACACACTGTCACCACAGGCAAAGCTAATGTGTTTCATGTTTCCCATCTGTTTCATAGTCTTCTTGTGTTTAGCATGAACAGCTATATTTAACTCAGCTCATCCCACAGAAGCAGTCATAGCTCCCCATCCTGCAGTCACACAGCTTTGTAAAATACATCACCCCTCTTCCCCACCTGGTTTCAATGTGTGAGGGCTTCTAGGCTGAGCAGCTGGCTGGGCCCGCAAATGGGAGTAGCTAGTAGTGCCCGGAGTAGTCCCCCTTCAAGAGCTGAGAGAGAGGAGCCAGTGAGTAAGTCCCCAGTCTCCTCACTAGTGAGGGACAAATTGATTCTCATTCTGTACTGTCTCAAGGGCAGTCTCCAGAAAGGAGGATTAGTTGCCCTCAGCTCTAACCTGGTTGCACATGCGTTTTGATGTTTCTTCCCCTTTCCCCACATTTCTTTTTGGTGCTGGTCCTTAGACTTGAATTCAGGCTTGGCTTTTTAGCTTAAGGCTGGTGCTCTACCACTTAAGCCACACCTCTGCTTCTCAGAGACCTTCCTGCCCAGGCTGTCTTTGAACTGTGATCCTCTCAGATCCAGGCCTCCTGAGTAGCTGGGATTACAGGGGTGAGCTACCGGTGTCTGGCACTCTTTGGCTTCTCTCTCTCTCTCTCTCTCTCTCTCATGTCACTTTCCCACTTGCTCATTCCAATTCTTCAGATCATTTCCTCATACAAATGCTCTTTAACTTGCATGTTGATTAAAACTATTCTAAATCTAAAAACATTCTAAATTGACCATATAAGTCAATAATGCATTTAATAGACCTAACTTCCCAGTACCACAGCCCAGGCCTGCCTTAGATACACCTCCAAAAGCCTATAGTTGGGCACTAGATAGAAGTGTTGAGTATCTTGTGTAATGTGTTGAATACTGGGCTGGTGGTTTTAAGAGTATTGCAAAGCTGTAAGTTGAACCATCGAAAGTCAGAGATCCAGTATTTGTCCATCAGGCTTCGCTTTGGGGAATTCCTACAAAGGTATCTATCTAGGTTGTAGTAAGTAAGACTTCAGTGATTCCATTATTACTATTTCTGGATCTGAGGAAGATCCAGAGAAATCACGAATGTATACAAAATAGTATCCCTGCTCTCAGACGAACTCATCCATGGTGACCAGTCCTCCCTGGAACAGGTAGGGCACGAAGCAGAATACACTGCTAACAGCTTGGCACACGTTTGCAGGTTAATTCTTGTAACAATCCCATGAGGAGAGTGCTATTATTGCCTCATTTTACAGAAGGGGAAACTTGCAGCTTGACTAATGTGGCTGAGAGCATCCAGCTCCAGGGAGGGGAGTTGGGAGTCCCTGCCCAGGCAGCCTGGTTCCAGATGCTGGAAGCAGAGGCTGAGCACATGAGAGGTGTATGGTTAATGCTTGATGTGGAAGTGACTACCTCTGGAGAAAGGACAGAGGTGACCTACAGAAATCTGTCACGATGGAGCCACGAAGCCCTCTGGGGTCAGGTGAAGATTTCCCCGGAGCATATGTTTAAATGCATAAAAGAAAAACAGAATTACAAAGGAAATCAATGATATTTAAATGCATGTATGGCAACATTCCCCCCAACTTGTGACCTAGCTATTCCATGGGCACAAATATGTATGAGAGTGGGCTACATGAACATGTGGAGGTCCCTTCATGAGATAGTGACAAGTATGGGCTGTGCTGCCTAAATGGCTCAGTGGTGTCAGAACAGATGTCCTGGGGCACCCAGCACCCTCCATTCTCATTAACCAAATACAGTCTTAACTATGTTTTGTACAATACACATACCTTTCAGTGCCCTCCCATTCATACCATGAGGCCAGGGTGCCCGTGTGAGTGGAATCCAATAATTTACCTCATTAACCTTTAACCAGTGCCTCCCATCTTCTGAGTGTTTCAGCCTCGGTTTCTCTCCTGCTTTCCCTTATGCACCCACATAATGGTACTTTGTGGGGCTCACAGCCCTCTGTATTGCAAGAAGACAGCCTCTGTCCCAGATGTGATCACTCCCTGCTCCTCCAAGCATTCATTGCTTCTTACAGGCCTCCAATCTAGCATGACTATGCACTGAAGGAGAGTAGGGGAAAAGGAAAAGAAAAAAAATTGCATATTGAACTACTGCATACTGAACAGGTATTGTAAACACATATCAAGGCTTGCTGCATGAAAATTCTGATTAAAGCTGGCTTAGAGTGGGGGCTAGCTCATTCCTTTGACACAGGTTTAGGATAAATCTGCATGCAGCACATCATATCTTGCCAAATGTCATGTATTGGTGTGAGCCTGGCAAACAAGCTCAAATGGGGTCCTCTAACATTGAAGACTTGTGCTTAACCTTAAAATCTGCTGTCAAGCTGACATCTCTTCCATAATACATTAATGTTTGTTACTCAAAATAATGTTACTGTCAGTGGCTCATGCTTATAATCCTAGCTACTCAGGAGGCTTAAATCTGAAAATCAAGCCAGCCTAGACAGAAGAAGCTGTGGGACTCTTATCTCCAATTAAACAGCAAAAAGCCAGAAATGGAGGTGTGGCTCAAATAGTATAGCTGCAGCCTTTAGCGAAAAAGCTCAACTGTGCTATCTAAATATGAGAACCTGGATTCAGGTCCTGAACTTCAGTATTGGCACAGATGATGATGATGATGATGATGATGTTGATGATGTTATGGGTTTTTATTTTGAGAAAGTGTTGCTATGGAGCCCCACCTGGTCTTGAACTTGCCCGTCCTCCAGTCTCCTTGGATTACAGGTATATGCCACCAATGTCACTGTTTGTTTGTTTGCTTTTTAAATAAAATCAACACAAAAAGGCTGTCTCTTTCACTATGGCTTTTTATAAGCTCTGGACTGTCAATAGCCCTGTGTTTCAGGTCCCCAGGCTGAGAGGAGCCTCCTCTTCTTGACCCTGGAGGCCAGGGCACCATTAGGTTGACTCTAACTAGAAGTCCCAAAAGATCTATCTTCCTGCCTCCCCCTGCAGTTGGATGATAAATACACATTTTCTGGCAGAACCCTGCCTCCAAGTAAATAGTTCAGATGAGAAATTATTCCAAAACCTATCCATTTTCAAGTCTTTCTCAGGAGTCTTCTGGGAGTGACTCATTCTGTGAAGTGAAAGAACTCGCTGGCTTTTTCCATGAGATCCTTTGGCATTGGTTGTTTTCCTGATTCTTTTGGTATTGTGGAGACTTTATTGTCCCTGACACGTAACTTATTTCTTGTCACTACAGGATATACCTTTCTCTTCTTCGGCCCAAAAGGGCCTGGGCATGTGTCTAGGTTTTTTTCCTATTGAGTTTCATATTTTAACTGTGGCAGAGTGGGTAGAATGGAGTCTCTTGAACTGAGAAGGTCTGGCCTCAGTCCTGGCTCTGCTGTAACCCATCTATGTAATATTATCCCAATAGTATAACCTTTCCCAGTTTCAATATGTTCAACAAAAATAGGCACAATCACATCCTCTTTCTAGGCTGTGAGAACAAAGGGGAGGTTACATAGGTAGAAGATTCTTACTGGCTGTCAGCCACACAGTAAATAGTGAATGAATTTTCATCCTCTTCCTTCCATGTGGTCTACAAAATTGGGTTGGTGTGAGTGCTTCATAGTCATGATGAAATTTACAAATGGCTATTCCACATTGGAGGGCAGGGTCTGTGCTTTTGCCTCAGTATCTCTATATCCTACCCATCATGGGATGGAACATATTGAAGGGATTCAACTGATGTTTTGTAAATGCACGAGTGGTTTGATAATAAATGAATACATTCCTCCACAGTGGCAAAGAGTTTGAGGTGGATAGCTAAGCACGGTTAAGTCAAGTAATTTATATGTGGAACTTATATCTAAAAATCAACCCAATCCCTACACCTCTGGTGATGGGCATCCACAATACTGGGAATGGGGGAAGGCAGAGGGGTGACAGGTCTCTTAAACTCAAGCATCCCATAATACAAAAGCAGGTGGGCCGGACAGATCACTTGCTTACAGGAGTTAATTGTTAGTGCAATTGCAACTTAGCAAGCAAGGTGTGAAGTGGAATTGCTATTTTTTTCAGTATAAATATATGTTTTCCCTAGCAAGTAATTTCTGTGTTTCTGGGCTGCCAGCAACAGGTTCTGGCTGAAGTCTTGGAGGAATGGCTTCAACGATTAAGCACAGCCTCACAGCACAGATGTTTTGCTGCAGTCCACCGTCTCTGACCTCACAGCCTGCCAGCTAGGCTCAGCTTTCATGATTGGTCACAGCCCATTCTCCTCACCATAGCTACAGAGGACTTTCCAAACCATAAGTCAGATCTTAGGGCCATCCTTGCTTAAAATGTCTTATTTCCCTTAGAATAAAAGCTCAAATTCTTTAGTGGCTATCTAGCCCTTGTGGTGTGATCTAGCCCTAGCTTCCCTCAGCGTGGCCTCTCCCCATGCTACAGCCAGATTGTCTCTCTGGCTCCTTGCACTTGCTTTTCCCTCTGTTTGGAAAGCTCTTCCTGTTCCTCACAAGGCTGGCTCTCCCATCATTCAGGTCTCACCTCGTTCCCCAGAATGCCCTTCCCTGATCTAAAGAAGCTCTCTCTGGCTCTCTTTTCCTCCTCTACATGCTTATTCTCTCCACGTTACCTACAACTACCTCAAACCAACCCAAGTTCCTGTTTGTTTAGGGGTGTTTTTTTCATTTTCCCTTTACCTGATGAAATATTAAATTCATGGGGTCCACATCTCTCTTGTCCACTGCTTTATTGCCAGCACAAAATGACTGTGAGGAGCATATTTGTACGAAGCGAATAGAAAAATCCGTTCTGGTGAGAATGAACATTTCATGTAGCACTGCGGGCTTCTCGACATTCTTGCCATAGAGGGGAGTGACAGTGTTCCTGCAAGTAGGGACAGTGGGAATGGGAGAGAGCGCTCACCAATAGACACATTGTTTTCTTAAGAGCATTACCTCTGCCAAGTAATGGTTCCACCCAGCGCATTCATTCTTAGAAGCTCTTTGGAGAACTCTGGAACTTCCAGATTGCACAGAGGAGATGGCGAACCTGGGAGCCTCTGATGGCCTCACAGCTCCAGAGTCCTCGTCCAAATCCAGAAAGGGGATGTCTGGTCATCGTTCCTGTACCTGTCACAGATACCAGCTTGAGTTCCTGTACTCACCAGCCCTCTTGATTAGGAGGAGTGGCACTGTTCAGCAATGTTTGGGAATGATTCGGTGGTAATAAACATACATATCTAAGTAAAATGGGTATTTCCTGGAAAGATGTAAGAAAGTCACAGTTCCAGATGGCATGATGAATACAGGAAGCAGCAGAGGTGAACCAAGGAGACACGAAGGCTTCAGGAAGAACTGTAGGCAGGAAACCAACCCCTCTGCTTTCGAGCACATTAGGTGGGCCCTTGCCTCTCTTCCTGTCCTCTCAGAGTTGAGAAAGGGCAAATTTGTCTGAAGTAGGATATCCATCAATTAAGGAAGTGCTACAGCTTCCCCTGCCAGCTCTGTCTGCTGAAAGACGAGGAGGTGACGGTCATATCTTCGTCAACTACATCTAACAGGCCTGCCAGGAAAACTCAGGGGGTTAGTGGCCCCCATCATGGCTGATTTGGCAGTAGAGTAGGTTTCACAATGTTCTGAGTGTCTTCAGAACCCATGTCAGGGAACTGTGTTTAGCCAGCTGGGTGGGAGACAAAATGGGATGTGCCACAGTAGAGGCCAAGGCCAAGAACAGCAGCTAACCCTACGCGCCTCTGATATAATAATGAGATCTTTCCTCGTTACTTATTGACAGAACAGACTAATTTGTGACTGCTAATCACCACTTATCAGCTTGTGAAAGCCAATTTCAATTTTCAAAAAATTTTCAAGCCAATGAAGGTCATACCACTAGGTTAAAGTTGGCCGTGATTTACGCCACAAGACTTGGCAAATGCTACATTTCAGGCCTGTTTTTTTCCTTTCTCAGAGAGCTAGTGAGACAGTACAATAGTACAATGCTACTTGGATTCCTGGAATAAAGGATGCTTGGTCTTGTCATATCGGTTTTTTTTAAGCCATTATTAATTTAAAAAATCATAAGTGAGATTCATTTGTGCTCTTTCTTTCCTTCTCTCTTTTTCTTTAACTTTTTTCTTTCTTCCTTCTTCTTTTTTGGTCAGTTGTGGGGCTTGAACTCAGGGCCTGGGTGCTGTCCCTGAGCTCTTTTGCTCAGGGCTAGTGCTCTACCACAGCAACACTTCCCTTTTTTTTCTTTTTTAAATCTAGCGAAGTACATTCTCATTAACCAAAGTTTTCCTTTTTCTCCCTATGGCCCATTTAAATCTCTGATTCTCAAACATCTGGGGAGCATTTTAAGCTGAAAATACCTAGGCCACATATATGAGTGATAATCAGAATCTCTGAGGGTGAATCCTACAGATATTCTAAGGAAATCGCTCTGTTGTAGAGCTCTTGCCCAGTATGCACAAGATCTTTAGCACCACAAAAATAAAACAAAAGCCAAAAAGAAAACAAACAAAAATATAACTCCACAGATGATTCCTGTGTTCCACCTGATGCTTCTCACATGTACAGACATCATCCATGGATCCTTTAACACAGCCTCCTAGTTCAATAGGTCTGGTTGGACCCTGAGATTCTGCATTTCCAACAAGTTCTCAGTGATGCCAGTAAAGCTGGCCCATGGACTACGCTGAGTAGTAAGAATCAAACAACATAAAACTTATGTGTAGGGCTGAGAATGTGGCTCAGTGGTAAATCGCTTGCCTAGCATGCATGAAGCCCTAGATTAGATTCCTCAGTACCATATAAACAGAAAAGGCTACTAGTGGTACTGTGGCTCGATTGGAAGAGTGCTAGCCTAGCCTTGAGTGAAAAGAAGCCAGGGACAGTGCTCAGGCCGAGTTCAAGCCACAGGACTGGCAAAAAAACAAAAACAAAGAACAACAACAACAAAAAAACACTTATGTGAACTTTAAAGCACATGGGGACTGGGAATGTGGCTTAGTGGTACACTGTTTGCCTATCATGCATGAAGCCCTGGGTTCTTAGCACCACATACACAGAAAAAGCTGGAAGTGGCACTGTGGCTCAAGTGGTACAGTGCTAGCCTTGAGCAAAAGAAGCTCAAGGACAGTGCCCAGGCCCTGAGTTAAAGACTCCAGACTGGTGTGCACGAGCGCGTGCGCGCACACACATACACACACACACACAAACACATGGAATCACAAGCAATCATTTCATCCTTGCACTTTTTCAACATTAAATCTCATTACCTCTCAATTTGTTCTATAGAAACTGTGGATTTGAGCTAGAGGTGGTAGTGCTTGCCTGTAATTCCAGTACTCCATGACACTTAAGCAGGAGGATCATCCATTCAAGGCAAGCCTGGGCTACATAGTAAAACCCTATCCCAACAAAGCAAAACAAAAGGAAATTGTAGTCTATTTAAATTTCTACTTTTTCTTGGAGTCAATTTTGATATTTTGTATTTTGTATGAACATTTTTTCTATGGTTTCAAGTTTGCTGCCATGCAGTGGCACACCTTTCTCTAAATATTCTTTTAAGGTGTTTTGTATCTATACTAAGAATTCAAGTTCAAAGTTTGAAAAATATTAAGCCAAGTAAGCTAAACATCTGTAGCTGATTAAAGATTGGGTGTCTAGTCTGTTTTTTGTTTTTGTTTTTTTGCCAGTCCTGGGCTTGAACTCAGGGCCTGAGCACCGTCCCTGGCTTCATTTTTGCTCAAGGATAGCACTTTACCACTTGAGCCACAGCACCACTTCTGGCTTTTTCTATATATGTGGTGCTGAGGAATCAAACCAAGGGCTTCAGGTATACTAGGCGAGTACGTTACCACTAGGCCATATTCCCAGCCCCTGGGTGTCTAGTCTGAGTCACTGCCAAAGCTCCCAATATTGGTCTATATGGGCTGCCAGAACAGAATACCAAGGATTGGGGTGGGGGAGGGCTTAAACACTAAATGTACTTTCTCACAGTATGGACGTTCAGGATTGAGGTCTGGAAGGACTGAGTTTGGGGTGTGAGCTTCCCTCCTGCTTTGTGATGGTTGCCATCTCCTGTGTCCTTCAAGGACCCTTTTAGTTATGGGAAGCTGAGTGCCATGAAGCACACCAGGCTTCCAAAAATCCAGGAGACAGAAGTTTGTAGAAAGAAACAGGTTTAATTTTTTTCAGGCTGGTGCCAAGGAAGACAATGTAGTCAAATCTTCATCTTCAGGACTCAGACTGGGAAGGGCATTCACAGAACACAGGAGTCACAGTGGTACAATGGGCAGAAATCCCAGGCTGGGCAAGGTCATTCTCTTCAGAGCCCATCTGGATCTCAGCTCTCAGCCTAGTGTCTGCTTTTCATTTAGTGAAGTCAATTCATAGGACCATGAAGAGAGGAAGGGTGTAACGGAGGATAGCATGTGGAAAGGATGGATTATTAAAAGATAGGGAAAGACTGGGAAGGAAAGCAAAAACTAAAGTTCCCAATTTCTCACCTCATATCCCAATTCTTTCCCTACAACATAACCAGCTGAGCAAGTTTTTTTGTACTGAATATTATTCTATACTTTCACATTTACAGTATAAACATAGTTCTGCTACTGTCGATCCTTCATTTCTTTCCCCTGGAATGTCTCTGGATGCTTCCTGCTGTGTGAGGGTGGAGCTAGGGCTACTGGAATGGAAGGTCTTGACATAATGGGATATGTCAGGACCAGAGAGGATCTCAGGGAGGGCCAGAGTGTCTTTGTCTAGCTGGGATAGTGAAGACATGAAAACACTGAAACTTAAGGAAAGGATTCTCCTCAGCAATAAGGATTAGAGAGGGAGAGATAGGAGGCAAAAGGGAGGAGCAGCAAGGGCAATTTCAAATGAACCCCTTTCCTGGAGTATTAGGGGGAGAGATGGAGGGAGAGTTCTATTCTCTTCCTCTTCTAAGGACACTAATTCTAGCAGATCAAGTCCCCACCCTGTGACTCACTTAACCCTAATTATCTCTTTAACAGCTTTATCTCAAGGGAAAGGGGGATGAGGGAGGGGGGTATGAGGGACTAGGTAACAAACAGTACAAGTAATGTATCCAATGCCTAACGTATGAAACTGTAACCTCTCTGTACATCAGTTTGATAATAAAATTTGAAAAAAAAATAATAAAAAAAGAAAGAAAAAAAAGCTTTATCTCCAATATCAGAGGTGAGAGCCTCACCAAATGAATTCGAGGTGGAGACACAAATATCACATTTAGTTCATAACCCTCAATTACTCCAATTATTTCTCGTTTTTAAGTTGCTGCTGACTCCAGAAGACTGTGTTAAAATGTTCTTGATGAAGCAATTCCAGAAATTTGCTGAGATGGGCTAAACTTAACAGCTATGTGATCCAATCATACTGTTTTATGTGTGGAGAAACTGAGGCCCAGAGAGGCTTGTGACTTACCCTGTGTTTTACAGTTCAAGCAGAGTCACTGGATGTGAGCAATGTCCAGGACATAGTGTTTATCTGACAAGTTTTCTGTATTCAGACCACTTTTGTGATGTTCACAGGATTTCTCCATGACACTAAGGGGAAAGTGACACTATTAAGAAACTAGTTACTTTATAAAGCAACTAGGGCTGCATTTGGTGGGAGGGACAAAAGGAACCAATGGTTTTTACCCAGGAGCATGCTCTTACCACTAATATATCTGGGAATTACTGTCACCTCTCAATTGAGCAGAGAAGCCAAAGCCCACCTGTTCATGCTATTGAACTGCTGCCAGGGTTGCTGGAGCCCCTAGTTACCCATAGCCCCTACCCCAGTACCCCAGAATTGGGAACCCACAACTGCCCATCATAGCTGTTTCTAATATCCCAAACAGAAAAATAAAAAAGTGTATCCTTCCTCTTGCCTTCCTGTCAACCTCATATAAGGGCCTTCTATTAGGAGAACCTAACTTACAAAGAAGTCAGCAGGCTGGGAAATGTAGTTTCCTGGCTTTCAGTCCCTGAGCTATAAAGAATGTGGAAAAGCAGGAAAGGAGCTAAGCAGCCACAGATAGGAACTGGGTCTACTTAGTTGGTAAAAATGGTCAGGTGAGGAAATATTACCTGAAAGTCAGATGACATTTGGAATTCTGAAATATGTCACCAAGAACAATCAACCGAACATAGCCTCATTCATTTCACCAGAAACAGCCTTTTTCTCTTTTTTTTTTTCTTATTTATTGTCAAAGTGATGTACGAGAGGTTACAGTTTCATACGTTAGGGGCCTTTTTCCTCTGATTGGACAAAACTACCTATCCTAAGAATCTTTCCCTGGACCTGGGTAGTGGCTGATAGCAGACGAGCCACGCTTGGAGATCTCTGGGCACTGAAAGGTTTCCTTGAGTGCATAGCCAGTTCTAAGAATGCACCAGTCTTACTGTGTTAGGCCTGCAACCTTCTCACCTTGCCTTAATTGCTGCTTTAAAGGTAGAGGTAATCTCCACCAAACATACCCAGGATTAGGGATCCACCTCATGAATCTGGGAAGATACAATTCAATCTATAATAGGAAATCAATGAATTTGCAGTTCTGAGAGTAAACAGGGACCTGGCCTTTAAGTCCTGGTCAGGAATATTCCATGTCATCACTAGTACCTTACCCTTAGTTAAAACTGACGTTGGGTTGGGTATGCTGGCTCATAGCTACCTGGAAAATGGAAATCAGGAGGGTTATCAAGTTGATTGTGTATGTGTGTGCATGTGTGGGTACTGGGGCTTGAACTGAGGGACTGGGCACTGTTCCTTAGCATTTACTGCTCAAGCCTGGTACTCTACCATTTGAGCCAAGGGTCTACTTCTGGCTTTTTGATGGTTAACTGGAAACAAAAGTCTCACAGACTTTCCTACTCAGGCTGGCTTGGAACAATGACCCTCAGATCACAGCCCCTTGAGTAGCTAGGATTACAGGCATGAGCCACCAGTGCATGGAGAGGATCATAGTTTGAAGTCAGCCTATACAAAATATTCAAAGGATTTATACCTCAATGAATAAAAAGATGAGGTGATATCATGCACCTGTCATTCAAGTTATATGGGAAGCAAAAATAAGTAGATCAACATTCAGACCAGCCTAAGCATAAATGAAAGACACTATCCAAAAAACAAAACAAAAAACAAACCTAGAACATAAAAGGACCGGAGGTGTAACCCAAAGTGGTAGAGTGCCTGCTGCCTGCCTAGCGAGCACAAGGTCCTGGGTTCATACTCCAGTACTGCCAAACAGACAACCAGCAAGCAAACAAGACTTACTTTGGTTTGTCTTTCTATTCATTTGTACAACAACAACAACAAAATTTACTTTTCAGTACTAGGGATTAAGTTCAGGGACTTGCAAAGTACTCTATCACTTGAGAACATGCTCCATTCTTTAAATTTTAGTTAATTTTTCAGGTAGGATCTTATGCTTTTGTCTGGGCTGATCTTTCTATCTCACCCTCCTGAGTAGCTGGGACTACAGTACTGGCACCAACATGCCCAGCTTGTCCCACAACTATTTATTGAGTTCTGTGAACTTCTCTGAAGAAGCCACATCTATGTTGAAGATCCAGCAGACTGTTTTACTAGAAGATCATGTTTGTGAAGAGATGGAATGTTGCCGATCAGGAGCCAAAGTTGCCCTAGGCCATCTTTAGCCTTTTGCATAGACTTTTTTTTTTTTTTTAACTTGAAAGGAATAGTTTATTCTGCACCAGAGACCACAGACCCAGGCTTGGGAGCTCGGGTAGGGAGTGAGCGCCCTTTTCAGGAAAGGGAGCAGGTCACAGCCAAAGAGGAAAGGTGAGTGAATACATTGTACAGACACTGGTGCAGGCCTTAGGAAAGGGGAATGGTAAGGCAGGGGCCCGGCACTAGACTGCATCCCATCCCCCATGCCAGCATCAATTTGGGGTCATTTCAGTTCCTGTCATCAACAGTCAACCACCTGCCTTTGCATCACCTTTTACAACCAACTTCTGTATCCCACATAACATCTTCATGGCTATCTGAAAAACTCTTGGAATGTCCCACTTAGCTAGATGGACCTCTAACAACTCTAAAGCTAAGAATGCTGTAAGATAGCATCTCTGCTTAACTCAGCACTGCCAAAACAAATGAAAGCATATTCACTTCCTACCCACACTTCCCCCACCCACTCCCACCCAGAAAAAAAAAATCTGGTGACTTCTCCAATGTATTTGGCAAACTCTTTTCTTCTGTGACTATTGAAGTTTGTATAACCTCTCCCATGGTCGAACATGTCCTTCAGGTAACTTGAATCCCTTTCACTTGTATCTTCAACACAGGTCTCAAGTCATTTCAAGTTGTATCTGATTGTGTTGGACACAAGTCATTTCTTGTGTCTGACACATTCAGATGCAACTCTTAGGGTCAAAGAATGGCAGTTAGCAGGAAGGAAACCACTGGAATAGGCCTGTGAAGAGTTTACATATTGCAACCATCAGGAGTGGCTGAAAAACACTGACTGCCTTCAGAGCTGCTGGGAGAAACAGGTGGTCTTGTGTCTGGATCAATGCTGGGGGCCTTTTACTTGAGGTCACAGAACCAGCATCAAAGGGCGCAGCTCTATCTCCATGCTCCTTGGCTACAGCATTTCCCTTCCAGATGTTGTGCTGACTCTTTTCATCTATTTCCAGTAGAACCTTATTCTGGGTGGAAATGAAAAATCCGATGTTTATTGTGGATTTCCCATTCTCTAAACAAAAGCAAGTTCAAGGAAAGAGTGGTGAGATGAGGGAAAGTGACCACAGGGAGGTCAAGGTACATTGTAAGTATATATGAACATGTCAAAATGAAACCAGCTTGTACAACAAATTGATGTTAAACATAACAACATGAGTTCAATGATGAAGAAAGCTTTGTGTATTTTTTCTTTTTTTTTCTGTGTTTTTTGTTTTTGTTTGTTTTTTGGCACTGGGGATCAAACCCAGGATGTGGCACTCGCGGGGCAAGTACTTAGCTGCTGAGCTACCTCTTAGGCCCCAAGCTTTGTGTATTTTGGCACTGCAAATCGAGGCAGCAGGGACAAGGAACAAATCCCTGTGGTACCTAAGCAGCAGGCTTGCTCTATACAATTGTGTGCTGTGCACTGCACAAGGTGCCTACTAAGACCAGGGACTGAGGTTTCACTATGGTCGTTTGCCAGGCTGTGCACAGTTAGCTGAGGCCCAGCTCACAGAAAAGTGCCTTCTACCAAAGATGTCACAGCAAGTACAAAGGGATGCATTTGCCTATGGCAGACTACTACTTTTGCAAGAAAGATTTCACCAGCTAATGGCATACCACTAGACTATATACTGGAGAAGAATCTAACAAGAGATGAATCCATTCTCAGGTATCATAAAGGCCATTCAAAGAAGAGCATGGGGAGTGGGGGGCCAACTACCAGGCTCAGCCTACCTTGAATTGAGGGGTTTCTGCCATGAAGGAAAGCCAGATAGTCCCAGAAAACTTAAATGATCTGCGGTCCCTCAATATGGACAACCTTTGACTGGCATTCCAAGAAACATGGAAATTACTGGTGCTGCTTTTGTCCCATTTTGTGCTGTTCTCACACAGAAAGAACACAGATCATTGGAGGAGGAGGAGGATGTCTTTCTATAAGGAGACAGCAAACAAGTGGCCACCCAGTGTCAACTCCTCAGATGTCCTGGCTGACTTGGAAGGTTGTTTTTTGGTGGGGGAAGAGGTTGTCAGGGTTTCATTACGCAGCACAAGCTGGCTTGGAACTCACAGTCCTCTTAACTCAGCTTCCCAAGTGCTGGGACTGACTGCAGGCCTGGACCACTGCCCAGATCTGCTGCTCTGGGCCTATTCTATTCTCTTTTCTAACTGTCCTCTGCATTCCTTTAGACATCTTCATAAAGACTGCCTAGAAATGTTGCTCAAATTTAGTTGAAAGCAAACTGCATTTAGGACAGAAAGCAGACTTAATATTGGGTACAAGTATTCTTACTTTCCTATGCCCACAGTGAAGTAAAAATTTGATATGATGAGCTAAAGTTGACCTAGAAAACACATTTTTGGTTTTTTTGTTGTTGTTGTTCTTTCTTTTGTAGGTTGTGGAGCTTGAACTGTGGGCCTGGGTGCTGTCCCTGAGCTCTTCAGCTCAAGGTTAGTGCTCTACCTCTTGAGCTACTTCCAAACTTAATAATTTCTTTTTATTTATTTCTGGGTTGTGGGCCTTGAACTCAGAGCCTGGGCACTGTCTCTGAGCTCTTTTACTCAAGGCTGGTGCTCTACCACTTTGAGCCACCATGCCACTTCCTAGGAAACACATTTTTAACAAGTATTTTACTTCCTGTGCCATATAATAAAAATGGACCCTGGAACTTTAACTGAGATGGCAGTGGAAAGCAGTAGGAACATCTAGGTGGTAGCACCCCCTTGTGGTGGCATGTCCGTCCACATCCCAGCCTTTGCAAGGACCCCAAGACAAGTGAGCAAGGTGCTGGCTGGTGACTCATGCCTGTCATCTCAGGAGGCTGAGATCTGAGGATTGAGGTTAAAAGCCAGCCTCAGCAGGAGAGTATGTGAGGTTCTTATCTCTAATTAGCCAGAAAAAGCCAGAAGTGGAGATGTGGCTCAAGTGGTAGAGCACTAGTCTTGAGAGAAAAGCTGAAGGATAGCACCTAGTCACTGAGATTCAAGCCTCAGTACAGGCACAAAACAAACAAATAAATATTTTTTAAAGCTAAGGTACAGTGTCCAGTCCCTAAGTTCAAGTCCTAGTACCCATACTAAAAAAAAAAAAAGTGACCGAGCTTTGTTGAATAAAGAATAAGCCTGTGAACTGTTTTTGTTTTTACCATTTAGACATAATTACAAAAGGCTCTTTTACAGGGAACTACAAAACAATAGAAATAAGTGGCGCTTTGAGGTGACATCACTTCACTCACCATAGGGCAGTCCTGTGCCATGGACACTGTGAAGACTGAGGTCCAGAGAGGTTGGTAACTTGTAATGGGAAAGTCTTGCTCTCCAACCTGCATGGTCATACATAAAATCCTTCAATATACTATATAGTATTAGACCAAAACTATAAAGAAACACATAGTGCCGTATGTACTATGGAGTATTTTATACATGTGCAGGCCTATACAACTGAAACCATTTTCTGTACTTGTTCAAGGCTCACTACCTGTGGAGACAAGGTGGTAATGGTTGACTCTCCACAGTCTGTATGATCCCACAGATGTCATTCCAATCATCGGTTTGCTACCAAACTAATCATGGCCTTGCTTCCCTGGCCCCCAAATGCCCAAATTGTGTAGCTTCCTCCATGGTTGTGATTTTAGGCACACAAATGTGCACACAAGGGTGTCCAGGAGGATAGGTACAGGAAACAGGTAGTGGGACTGAAGCCATGGCTTTTTTCAGGACAAGGTTTTGTCATGTAGCCCAGGCTAGTCCTGAACTCATGATCTATCTCCCAAGTGCTGGGATTATAGGTATGAAATACCTCAGACAACATTATACTCAGCCTTTTAAAAAAAAGTTTCTTAAACCAACCCACTGTACAAGACTAAAACCTTTGCAGACTAGGCCACCTCCTTCTTTTTAACAAGTACATTTTACAACCAATCCAGTGGGGGTCACTGAGAGGTTATGCCACTGTATAAAAGATGGGCATGCCATTAAACCAGCTTCAAATAATGACCAAATGACAACTTTGTTCTGTTTTTTTTGCCAGTACTGGGGCTTGAACTCAGAGCCTGAGCACTGTCCCTAGCTTCTTTTTGCTCAAGGATAGCACTCTGCCACTTGAGCCACAGTGCCACTTCTGGCTTTTTCTGTATATGTGGTGCTGAGGAATTGAACCCAGGGCTTCATGTATATGAGGCGAGCACTTTACCCCTAGGCCATATTCCCAGCCCCCCAAATCACAACTTTGATAGCCTGGCTTTATTGGCAAGAATTTGAGTCCATCATTGCTCTTATGTGGAGACAATTCCAAGTTGTGTTTAGACAAAGAGCTGACCCAGCTCACAGGTATCTCCTCAGCTAAGTCCTAGCAAAGGTAGGGGCCTTTTCTTATAGCCATGAGGTCATCAGCCTGCTCTCCCTCCTGAATTCATTCCCTCCTGCCTGTCTCTTGGGTCAGCCCTGCTCCAGCAACTTCCAACCACTGCACAATTCAAAACCTCTATTTCCTTGGGCTCCTCCACATCAAGCCCTTACTGGAGAAAACTGTTGCGAAGTGTCCAGAAGGACCGCCAGTTTGTCAGTCTTGGAGTCTCATCTCCCTTCATTCCTCTCCACTGTATCAAATATCTGCCTGGCCCCCTGGGGTTTTATCTTTAAGGGAAATGACCAAAAATTTACATTCATTATTGATCAAGTTGTTGGCACTGCTCTATGTGAGCAGAGGGAGATTTCTCAGGCCTTAGAGTAGCAGTTTCTGGTTGATTTTGAATGCAGGGAATCATATTTTTAATTCCTTAAGTGCCTAAGTCCTCCTATGGTGCTAACTAACCTGCTCCTTAATCCCGGCCTCAACTTTTCCCCTTTATTCCAATTTCTTCACCTAAAAAAATCTTGTAATTGAGGGCTGGGAATATGGCCTAATGGCAAGAGTGCTTGTCTCGTATACATGAAGGCCTGGGTTCAATTCCTCAGCACCACACATATAGAAAATGGCCAGAAGTGGCTCTGTGGCTCAAGTGGCAGAGCGCTAGCCTTGAGCAAAAAGAAGCCAGGGATAGTGCTCAGGCTCTGAGTTCAAGGCCCAGGACTGGCAACAAACAAACAAAAATCTTGTTATTGATCTTTTTTGACTTTTAATCTCCTTTGGGGAGAACTTACAAATAAAATAAGAAGGGAAAACTAAGGTGTGAGAAATCTGAAGTGGCTATACTTGGGGAGGGGGCGGTGACTAGAAGGGGACCTAGCAGGTATTGGGGCCCTGGAATACGGGTTATCTGTTTCTTTAGCTGGACACTTGTGATATCAGAGCTAAGAACATAAAATAAATAAAAACCCGGTAAGGACTGGAGAAAAATAACACACATACCTTTCAAAGGTTACTATGGGGAGCTGGGAATATGGCCTAGTGCTAAAGTGCTCACCTCATGTGTATGAAGCCCTGGGTTCGATTCCTCAGCACCACATATATAGAAAAAGCCGGACGTGGCACTGTGGCTCAAGTGGTAGAGTGCTAGCCGTGAGCAAAAAGAAGCCAGGAATAGTGTTCAGGCCCTGTGTTCAAGCCCCAAGACTGGCAAAAAACAAAACAAGCAATATAAAACAGTTACTATGGGACACACATTGTAGGTGTTTGAATAGACTCCAGTGTGATAGGAAAAGGCCAGTATTCTAACAATTTCTTACTTGATGGGTAAAGACAGGGTTTCACTATGTATCCCAGGATGGTCTCAGGGCTATAGTCCTCCTGCCTCTGCCTCTGGGTGTTGAGATTATAGGTCTCGTCAAGCTCAACTCCAATGGCTTCTTTCTGATGCAAACCCACTGGCCTATCACTACTTCCTACTTTATCTTCACCATTCAGCCACTAAATCTGAGAGTGATTAGACCTAGAGGAGAAAGCACTTTGTGGAAGAGATGCTGGGCTGCATCCTGGGCTAGAGCTTAAAGGAAGGACTTCTGAGCTGGAAGTGAGGAGTTGGGAGACCTTCCTGGCTCACCCCTAAAGAAACTGCTCCAAGGCAGGACTTAGCCATCGGTCCATAAGACCTGTGAGACTCTCCTGAGGCCAATTCATTATGAACCAGTATAGAAGGTAAACTTCTATTTGTTATCAGTTTTGCTTACCTCAACTGCTGTTATCTGGTCTTGAAGGGAAGGGGTAAAATTCCACAAAACATCAAGACTGGGGTTCCTCTTGCTCCTCCCAACCTCCCAAGTGGTGTGTGGATAGATGGCATAGTGAGGTCACCCAGAAAGAATCTTCCATCTAGGACCAGCAGACTTACTCTGAGTATACGGAACCACAAGTGACCCTTATCCAGCCCTTCCCACCAGACCTCTCCTCTCCAGATGTGGTTGGTTAGAAGGCCTTAGTTTGCTCAAATGCTGTCCTCACTAGCAGGGTTCTGCAGCAAGGTAAACATAAAACCAGTTTTTTTTTACACAGACCAATAGACCACTGGTTCTGGTTCTTATGTAGAAGTTGTCCTATGGTAGTGCAATGCTTGGGAGTCAGGTCAGTAGATCAGTCCAGGTGTCTTCCCATATTCCATGTGGGCCTCACCATCCCCTCAGCCAACGCTTCCCCATTCTCCAGCAGGGTGCTGGGTTAGTCCATTCTTCACAGCTGCACTGGACAGGATTAGCAAGGGTGCGAGGACAGGAATGGCCTTGCTCTCCCTCTTTAGTGACTGGCTAATTACAAGGGTGCCAGGTACTAGGCAGAAACCTGGTGGCTTCTAGAACAGGGAAGCAACAGCATTTATGGAACAGTGGTCTTGAAGATGCACATACATGAATTAAAGGGAGAAAGATGAGAAAATGCAAGACTGGAAGAACACAGAACAATCCTTCAAGTTAAAAAGACTGGTTGTTAAGTCTAGAGTGGTGGCCTCATTTCTCTTGCAGGCACACACAGACACGTGAGTGATGACAGGGTCTGTGTGTGCTCTGGTGCATCCGTCTGTGGCCTTCTGCAGTTGGACAGGATAGTTATGCCATAGTGCCATGGGCTCTACTCTTATGCCTTGAAGTTTTACTTGCCATTCTACAGTGCACACACTTGCTTCTTTTGTCATACAAAATTTATACGTTTATTTTTTAAAAATCAAAATATACAAATATACAAAACTACAAAGTGATTTGAAGTCTTCAAGGGGAGGCCCACCTGCCAGGTGGAGTTCCGGGCCCAGGTCACAGGATTCATTCTTTCAGAGGCTTCCGGAATTTGCTCTGAAGGAAAACCCTTGGCACGCACAGGCCTTCCTTCTTATTCACGGTCTCCCGAAACACATACTCGTTCACCACTTCCTCATAGCCCGAGTCCACGAAGAGCTGAGCCAGGAACTCTACAAAGTAACAGGTCCACAGCACTCAGTCTTGGTTAATACCACATCTGCTTTGCAGTTTAAGGAGGGAAAACCTCAAAAAAGCTGCTGTTTTTACTTTACATTATTTTACTTTTTCTTTGACAATAAAAACTTCATAAAGTTTTTGAAGAAAAAAATGTTTTAGCCTTTTTCTTTTACCACCTCCCTGCTTTCTTTCTATAGGACTTTGTTATGTGGCCCAGGCTGGCCTCAAACTTGAAATCCTCCTATAGGTGTGTACCATCATGCTTAGCTTCTAATAGAAGGGGTGGGGAACCTCCAACCTGTAGATCCTTTAAGGCCCATGAAATCATTGCAATGTACATGATGCAACAGACACAGATGCTTCTGGTCAGCTATCTCTATTGATCATTCTGGATGGCCTACAATGATGTTTTAATATACAAATGGTTATGGGGGGGGGGAAAGGTGTCTTACGTCTAACATACTCTTATTTTTCACAGTCTCTTAACCAGATAGAAACCTCTAATTAATCATCTTAATTAGAAGAGTCAAAGGACAACCTGGAGTGTTCCCACCAAGCCCTATTAATGAGTTTCCAAATGGAAGTCTAAGTAAAAAGCAACAAAACACCAAACTGGCTAGGCATAAACAAGGCCTGATGTGCTTGGTTATTTCCATGGAGCACCTCTTTTAACAGGAAGGAGAATTTGTGACCAGTAGGAAAAAGTCTTCTAATGTTGCTGCCATGAGGAAAATTGAACCCCAAAATATATTACCGTATGTTCAGTGAATCAGAGATGATGGCTCTGTAGGAAAGACAGACTTTCACTTAAAGCATGACATCCAAGAATATATTCTAAAGCACCAGGTAATATCACTGTGTCTTCTCATTTTTACAACTGACATGTGGATTTCATCAATGAGATACACTGAAATTTAATTTTTACCTGACATTCATGATGTTACAGATTTAATGGAATCACTCATTTTTAGTCTCATTTTAGTATACAAGAGTATTTTAAGCAATTAGAAAATGTTTTTAAAACAAATTAAGATGGTAATTCTTATGAAAGAGATAATTTGACAGAATTAAAAGTAATGTTCAACCTTTTGGAAGAAGGCACAGAAATAAGGAATCTCCCTAGCTCTAACCAAAGAGTTGGGGTACTAAACAGGCAGCTCCCCCCAAGAGATCAACAACAACAAATAAATGAACAAGCAGAGAATCACAGGAACCCAACTGGCCAGCTGTAGCACACAGATACAGAGATCTGCCACAGCACTGCCAGTCAGCCCACAACCAGTTCCAGAATCAGTGAGTATCCTGCTGGGGAATCCGCCATGGGAGACCAGCACTGGTCATGACCCACAGAGCCTGACCCCAACCCCTCTACCTCCTGCCTAAGAAGGAACACCACACTCCAAGAGGAAAAGGAGTTGAGCATAAAACAGAGGAGCTGGAACAGAAAGTCAAAGGTATGGAAAAAAATGTTCAGAAATTACCAAAGGGAAATCTAAGAATTGGCAGAAAAACACATGAGGAACGGTTCATCATTCCTGGCCATAAAGGAAAGGCAAATAAAAACCCCGAGATTCCATCTTACTCCAGTTAAATTGGCCAATATTTTGAATTCCAACAACAACAAACACTGGTGGGGATGTGGGGAAAAAGGAACCCTACTGAAAGGAATGTAAACTGATAAAACCACTCTGGAAATCGATCTGGAGGTTTCTCAAAAAACTAAGCATAGACCTACCCTACGACCCAACCATACTACTCCTAGGCATCTACCCTGAGCATCATGAGCCAGAATAGAATACGACAAGGACACCTGCACATTCATGTTCATTTCCGCACTATTCACAACAGTCCAGATGCCCCTACAATAGATGAATGAAACAAAACAATGTGGTACCTACATAAAATGGAATTTTATACAGCCATTATAAATAGCATAAGATAATGTCATTGGTAAGGAAATGGGTAGAACTAGAACAAATCATGTTAAGTGAGGTAAGCCAAGATCAGAGAGACAAATGGTGCATGTTCTCCCTGATACGCAGAAGTTAGACTTAAAACACAATGGGATATGACAAATGAAATGGGATTCTAGACACTTACATACAGTGAGACCAAGAGAATAGTCTTAGGAGAAAATCACCAAGTTGTAATACTCATGCGCCTCTTCATATGTACATAATATATATAATTAACTGAACTCCAAAAATGGAAGCAAATGACTTTTTTCTTCATCTGTTTTTTTAGTTTTCTGATGACTGTATTTTTTTTTTTTTTTTTTGCCAGTTCTGGGGCTTGGACTCAGAGCCTGAGCACTGCCCCTGGCTTCTTTTTGCTCAAGGCTAGCATTCTACCTCTTGAGCCACAGCACCACTTCTGGCTTTTTCTGTCTATGTGGTACCAAGGAATCAAATGCAGGGCTGGGAATATGGCCTAGTGGTAAAGTGCTTGCCTCGTATACATGAAGCCCTGGGTTCGATTCCTCAGCACCACATATGTAGAAACAAGCTGGAAGTGGTGCTGTGGCTCAAGAGGTAGAGTGCTAGCCTTAAGCAAAAAGAAGCTAGGGACAGTGCTCAGGCCCTGAGTCCACACCCCAGGACTGGCAACAAAAACAAAACAAATAAACAAGGAATCAAATGCAGAGCTTCATGCAAGCTTGGCAAGCACTCTACCACTAAGCCACATTCCCAGCCCCTGACTCTGTATTCTTTACTTCATATATAGTGTATTCATAATGCACATCTGAGGGAAGGTGGAAGGGTGGGGAAGGGCATAGAATCAGTGGGAAATAGGTAAAAAAAAAGTGCAGCAGCAGAGCTCACTGGCTGCACTGGACATTGATGAAAGTGAACTATGCAACATGTGGGCAGCAATGGGAGGGAATGGGAGAGAATGAGGGAACCGATGAATCTATGCAAAAGGAAAGAAATGTACTTATTACCTGACGTATGTAAAGGTAACCCCACTGTACAATAAAGTAATTAAAAAAACTCTAATGTTCAAAAAACTTGATTGAAATAAGGTTTAGCATTTTCTTACACAAAATGACTTTTAACTATCCCTTTATAGCAGATGTGTGTTTGAAAACTGATGCAATCACTTTTATTGAAGATGTCTCCTATCTTTGGGACCTGGGAAAGTAATGCCATGTTCATCTTTTCTACTCTACTTCTGATGGAGCAGAGAAATTCTGACAGTCTTCCTTCCTTTTCCAGCATGACTCCTAAGGGCAACATGTGGCCCATCTGAGCCCATCTATTATCCTCAGGGTTCATGCCCAGCACTGCCACCAGCAGCCTGTGAGCGCCTCCCCCAGCCCTGCACTGCTAACTCAATCAAGCAAAGAGAACCAAAGAACAAAGCATTTCAAGGAGAGATTCCATTCATCTTACCATCAGTAAAAAAATAGGATCTGGTTCCATCCTGTCGAACATAAAAGTTTTCTCCTAGTTTGCTGCCAGCTTTAAACCTAAGCATAGCATGATCATATAGCCCATAGTCTCGGAACAGGACGCTTTTGCCTGGTTTCAATACCTGTGAAACAAAAGCAAGCTGTATGGTACTCTGCAAAACACAAGGCAAACCACAGACATCCTGATTAAGTTAGTAATTAAAATCACCTAGCTGAGTGGGAATTATGAAAGGCATAGCAGGATACCCATATGAATGCTCTCGAAGAAAATGTCATCTTGGTGTTCTACTCCCTTGGCCTGCTCTTCCTTATTCTGGATCTCACTTTGCTCTCACTGTACCACTGAAATCATGTTCACCCACCCGCAAGGAACTGGTACAGCCTGGCAACTGCCAGCCTGCCAGCTATTTCAGTGGGTCCTCTTCCAGTTCTGGAAGGGTGTGGTTATTATCCTCTCCTAGGTTGAGGAAGTGACCTGCCTGCTGTCACTTATTAGCTCTTCTATGGGGGAGCTAGGACTCACATGTAGGTCACAGTGGAACACTGTTTCCCTGGGTGTGGGATGGTATTTGTCACTGTTCACACTAGGGACAGAGTAAGTGGCTTAGGGGGGAGGAGTCACTTTTCCTATTCTTCTCATGTGGTACTAGACTTCTCAGTGAGTGTCAGGCCAGAGCAATCAAGTGTCAGGGTAAAGCCTTTTAGAGATAAGCTATGAAAACAGAAGCTGTCTCAGAATTCAGAAGGGAGAAGCAGTAAGGGGCAGGGGTCACCAATCTTACATGTTTTCACATGAAAATCCTTTCTACAAATGCTACTAAATGAGGGAACATCAAAGGCAGAGTTTACTAAATCTTATTCTCACCCAACAATATCAACAAGGTGACTTCTAAGGCATTTTTTAAAACATTTTATTGCTTCAGACAAGATGTTGCTATATGTAGTTCAGTCTGCCCTCCAATTCAGAATTCTCTTACCTTAACCCCTGAAGTTAGGACTACAGGTATGTATTACCATGCCTGGTTAAGGCATTTATTAAAAAATGGACACATGCCACCTTCTATAAGTTTTTTGTCTTTACTGTTAAAGTGTGTGAAGTTCTATCAACTGTGTGGGGAGTGTTTGGTTTTTTGTTTTTTGTTTTTTGCCAGTCCTGGGCCTTGGGCTCAGGGCCTGAGCACTGTCCCTGGCTTCTTTTTGCTCAAGGCTAGCACTCTGCCACTTGAGTCACAGCGCCACTTCTGGCCATTTTCTGTATATGTGGTGCTGGGGAATCGAACCCAGGGCTTCAAGTATACGAGGCAAGCGCTCTTGCCACTAGGCCATATCCCCAGCCCGAGTGTTTGGGTTTTGAACTAAGGACCTCACACTTTCTAAGCATATGCTCTACCATCTGAGTCATGTCCTGCCCCCACCCCTGCTTTTGGATACAGCCACATGTTTTTGCCTGTGGCTAGCCTCAGATTGTAGATCCTCCTGCCTTTATTTTCCTATGGCTAGAATTGCATAAATGCACAATCATGATTAGCAGCTGGGTTGAAATGGGGGTGTCTACTAACTCTTTGCCTGGTTTGGACTTGATACTACAGTTCTCTACTTCTTGATTAGCTGGAATTACAAGTTTAAGGCACTGTACCTGACAACTTTTCTCCCACATGTTCCATACATCCAGCGATTTTCTTTGCTTATTTTCAAAGAGTCTTGCTTTTTGCCTGGGCTAGTCTGGACCATAACCCTATTTATCCTTCCCCAAATAGCTGGGATGACAGGTATGCACTGTTTTGCCCAGTTTTGTATTGGATAAAATAAGGCTTGTTGAACTTTTTCCCGGCCTGGCCTTGAACCTTGATTTTCCTGACCTCAATCTCCAACTAGCCAGGATTATAGGTGTGAGCCACTATGCTTGGTGGCTTCTTCTCCTCCCTCATCTACTTCTTTTTTGTTGTTGTTGTTTTTGAGACATAGTCTTACTACGCAGCCCAGGCTAGCCTTATATTCTCAATCCTCCTGTCGGAGCCTCCTAAATTCTGGGATTACAGATGTACACTTTCCCACCCCCATTGTGACTGACTGTCTTATCTTGAATGTTATCTCATTTTTAATTCTACTAAGTTTTTTTTTTTTTTTTTTTTTGGCCAGTCCTGGGCCTTGGACTCAGGGCCTGAGCACTGTCCCTGGCTTCTTCCCACTCAAGGCTAGCACTCTGCCACTTGAGCCACAACGCCGCTTCTGGCCGTTTTCTGTATATATGGTGCTGGGGAATCGAACCTAGGGCCTCGTGTATCCGAGGCAGGCACTCTTGCCACTAGGCTATATCCCCAGCCCCTAATTCTACTAAGTTTTAACATACAAGTCGATTGACCTTCCAGATAGACTGGTGTCTTAATGACTTAAAGATCTTGCCCTCCACAATATGTAAACCACGTACTCCTATGGTTATGTCCTAATGTTCTGTCAACAAAAAGTATAGCCACTTCACAATGTCAATGTCAGACAAGTCACTCTGTCCACCTCTGCCATCTTTCCAACTTGCTCTAGTTCCCCATCTGCAATAATTTTTTACCCTTACCTGGACTTCTAAATCAGGCTCTCCCACCAGCTCTTCCCTGATATCTTTTCTTCCTTCTTTACCTGATTTAAGTTCAATGCCCACTTGTGTTTATCAGCTGCTTTATGGCCTGCTCAGGTACCAGAGGCAGATAGAGTAAAAGGAAAAAAAAAATTCTTATAAAACTTACAGAGTCAAAACTAGTGTGACAGGACCTAAATTCTTAACAAAAATAGTGTTTTAAGGAGAATAATTCCCTAACAGATTGCTAGTGTCTTGAAATTTCTACTTTATTTTTGTTTTTTGCCAGTCCTGGGGCTTGAACTCAGGGCCAGAGCACTGTCCCTGGCTTCTTTTTGCTCAAGGCAAGCACTCTACCACTTGAGCCACAGCCTCAGGAATCGAACCCAGGGCTTCATGTATACGAGGCAAGCACTTTACCACAGGCCATATTCCCAGCCCTACTTTATTTTTAAATACACAGAAGTTCTCATATCCAACACCCACATACCCAACATCTAGCCTGACTGCTCCTAGAGTTCCCTGAATAGGGGAGGAGGGGAGCTTGTGGACCCTGTACAGCATGCAGAGCTTCCCCTATCCTGCCTGCTCACTGCAAACTGACATCAATCACTTGTCTTTGTTTCCAAACTTGCTTATGCTGTTAGTCTTTGGGACTTATTTGATTACTCTCTGGTTGTTTGAAGTTCTTGCACCACTTTTACAGAAACTAAAGCTATCATGAGTGTGGTTTACAAAAGAAAGATGATCATACGTGTAGTTTACTCAATGAAAGGCTCTGGCCCTGCATCAAGAATGACTAGTGCTTGCCTAGTATACATGAAGCCCTGGGTTCGAGTTCCCAGCACCACATATATAGAAAAGGCCAGAGGTGGCACTGTGGCTCAAGTGGTAGAGTGCTAGCCTTGAGCAAAAAGAAGCCAGGGACAGTGCTCAGGCCCTGAGTCCAAGCCCCAGGACTGGCAGAGAGAGAGAGAGAGAGAGAGAGAGAGAGAGAGAGAGAGAGAGAGAGAGAGAGAGAGAGAGAATGACTAAATAATCACAAATATATTTTAAGTTATAATGTTTAAGGTAAGAATGTACCCTTTCAAGTAATTTCTGAATTTAGGTGATATTTCAATTCATCAATACTATAATGGATCATGTATAAATGAGAGCTTTCCCTGTTGGCTGAAAGGCCCCACGAAGACCCACATTTGTCATTTCACCCCCAACCCTGGGAGGGACACTCCCAACTACACATAAGAAAACCGTGCTCAGAGACAAAAGGTGAGGCCACTTGGTTGAGCCACATGGCTTAACAACTAGTGATGCTTAACTTCCTGAGTGCTATAGTCACTTTCTGTGGCCACAACAGTCCAGGCCTTCCCAATCTAATAAACAACAATGGTGGTAGTAACAAAGTAATGGCTTTTTAAACTGTGTGTGTCCATGTGTGGCTGTACCTGTGCTAGTACTAAGGCTTCAACTGAGGTCCTCATGATCTTCCTTGACTTTTTCTGCTCAAGGCTGGTGTTCTACCACTTGAGCCACATCTCAACTTCTAGCTTTCAGTTGGTTAAGTCTTGAGGATTTGTCTGTCAGAGCTGGCTTTAACCTCTATCTTTAGACCTATAAGCCTCCTGTGTAGCAAGGATCACAGGTGAGCCACTAACTCCTGGCTAATAGCAGACTTTTTTTTTGGTTGGCCTCAGGTTTTGAACTCTGGGCCTGGGCACTATGCCTAAGCTCTCAGCTCAAGGCTAGTGTTCTACCACTTTGAGCCACAATGCCACTTCGTTTTCTGGTGGCTAACTGGAGATAAGAGTCTCATGGATTTTCCTGCCCTGGCTGGCTTTGAACCTTGATCCTCAGGTCTCAGCCTCCTGAGTAGCTAGGATTAAAGGTGTAAGCCACCAGCACCCAGCATAATAGCTGTCTTTTAAAGTGCAATTACTGTGGTGTAGGCATTATGCTAACCTTTGTTTTCCCTCCACTCCACTGATCTCAGAATCATCATTCAACATTTTATAGGTAAAGTAACCAAGGCTCAGAGAGAAGAAGGGACCTTCCTAAGTGGTATGGCCAGGTTTTGAATCGAGGCACTGACTCCACACTGCTCTCTGAACTACTTCCTGCCACCTTACAGCATAAGTCCACTGCCCTAGGCAACTGCCCAATCATCCTTTTCCCAGGGCTGGCCTACCTCTGAAGGGCAGTCATGGCCCCGCACAAATGCAAATATGGTGGTGTTTTATGCCATGCCAGGGCAAACTGAGGAGACTGTGTGGCCCTTTTATGTATGAGCCTCAGAGGGAAGGTAAGCTTGGGGACCAATCACTAACCTTATAAATGTTTTCTAAAACAAGGTGCATCTTCTCAGGGTGAACAGCTGACAGCACAAATATCAACATGACGACATCTATAGATCCAGGTGGCAAATGATCCAGAAGATTGTCTTTAGTGAGATCACACTGGAAAACCTTGCATCTCTCTGTGTTATACAAAGGATTTTGCTACAGAGAAAACAAAAAAGAACTTTATTGCAACCATCAGGCCGATGCATCCAGCAACACATAGCATCAAAAGATGACCCTATTTCTACACTGTGTTCTGCTACAAAGAAATGGATGGTCACTTGTTACTAGGAAAATCTGAGAAATGAATCATTCATACCCAAAGCATGCAGCAGTTAATTCTACCACAAGGAACAAGGTATTTTAACAAATCATTTTTAACTGAAGAGAGAACATAGTCAATCACGGATCCCAAAGTGGGCATATAGGAAGCATGCTTTTCCAGGGAAATAATATAAACCTGGCCACTGTTCCCTTAATCCTTCTTTGACTCAAGCCCTACATGCCTAAACCCCATAAGAAGTCCTAATCCCTTTACTGGGATGCTACTATAGTTCTTCTGGGGTATATTTTCCAATAATACAGAGAACTAAATAAGTCTAATCATTTCTTATTTTTCTTTTAAAAGATGCATTCCTGATACATTTTTGTGGGTTTCAACACATGCTCATAAGGGTTATGAATAGATACACAAAATTACCAGATGGGAAAATTCTATATTTAAAAGATCAATTTATTATCACACCTATAAATCCAAAGTGATCTCAATTGAGACCTAAGACATTTACATTTTGCTTATCTGAAAGCAAAAGTTACACATTAAAAGAAAATGTAAATGAAGAATAGGGAAGGAGGTATGACTACCAGACATCAAAACACACTACAAAAGGTAGTGATAAAACAATGTGGTTTGAAATGGTGCAAATAGAACCCAAGAGTCCTCATTCAGACCTGTGTGTGAGAATTTTATACTTCATATGATAAAAGGTAGAACAAGGTAACAATCAGATAAAAAGTAAATAATAAAGACAATAATTCACCAGGATTATGTTCTGGCAACTGGCTACCAGGTACATTAAAGGACTGCCAGTTTCAGCTCAGAGATAAACAGTAGTGAAAAAACATAGTTCCTATGCCTACAGCAAGAAAGTACATGGAAAGACAGCAAAAAGTGTGTGTGTGTGTGTGTGTGTGTGTGTGTGTGTGTGTGTGTAGACCCATCAAAGAGCAGAGACAACAGAATCACCATCCCAAATTTGTAGAAAGAGAAGTACCTTCAGGGACACACAAAATCCAAATCCTTGCTCATCCAAGGCAGAGCCCTCCAAACTAAAAAAACTAGAAGTCTGACAAACTGCTGCTGATCCAGGGAGAAAAAAACTAGAAGTCTGACCAATTCCTGCTGATCCAGCAGGAAATCACGGATTTCTCTCAGACTTCTAAAGGTGTTTTCACCGGAATACTGCCAGGCCATCACAAATAGGATGGTGTTCTTTCTGGTGCTGGCTCTTCTCCTATTCTTTAAGGAAGAAAAAGCTGGATCTGCAGGGAAAAGGTCATCTGGCTGAAGCCTCAGGGCACTGGGGGAAAACTAAGGTAGGGTGGGAGGGGACATACTCTGCTCAAACACAGGTAATCTAGTGGGAGAAAGATTTCAGGGTCAAGAGGGGGACACTAATAGACACATCTGTAGCTGGGAGAGGGGAAAGCTCTATTCTCAGAGAAAGAACACACCATTCGAGACACAGGCCATTGGAGACACAGAACCACTGCACAGTTCAAAACCAGAGAGGAACAAAAGATTTAACACTGTTTCCCACATCCCACCAAAGCTCCAGTAATAACAGAATAACAAACAGGAAAACAGCAAGACACATTCTATTTGGGGAAGAGCACAAAGGGATCCCAAAGCCCAAAACAGACAAAAACAGTCAACAGGGAGTTTTAAGTCTCTGATGCCCTTAGTAACAAACTTGTCAAGTAATGGCATCAACAACTGCAAATACAAGCCAACTATTACCTCAGTACATGCTGACCTAATAATATATCCAGCTTCAACAAGAAAGTACAAGGCACACCAAAAGGCAGGGCAAGAAAAAAAAAAACAATCTGAAGAAAGAAAGCAATCATCAGAGCCAGACATTAGTATGGTGTGGATGATGGAACTCAAAGTTGGGACATTTAAAATAAGTATGATTAAAATGTTAAAGGCTCTAGTGGAAAAGACAAGACAACATGTAAGATCAGGTAGGTAATTTTAGGGATAGAAATGATAAAAAGATTCAAATTCAAATGCAAGAAGCCAAAAACATGGCAATGGAAACAAATAATGCTTCTGCTAAGTAGATCAGTAGGGATGCCATGGCCTAGGAACGAATCTGTGAATTGATGATAGGGCAACGCAAATTACAAACTGAACTATGTACATAGAAATAAAGGGGAACCCACTTAAACAAGAGTGTAGAGCAATAATAACCACTGAGACAAATGAGAGAAGACATCATTTGAATCCAGAGGGAAAAGTTAGAGCCAAGGTTAAAGACATTAGCTGAGAAATAATGAACAATTTTTCCCAGATTAATCTAGTACTTAGGAGGTTGAGGCAGGTGGAATGTGGGTTTCAAATAAAAAAATATTTTTGACGTAATTTAATTTCTGTAGGAAGAGTGCCACCATTAAAGAATGCTGATAAACAGAGAAGAAATGTTTGCAACACACACACACACACACACTTTTACATATTCTGTAAAAATAAGGAAGTGACAAACCAATGGAAAAATGGGCAAAGGTTATGAACAGTTTCATCTCACTGTAATGTAAGCTGTACATCGAGGGGAATTTTACTTATTTTGCTTACTGCTCACCCCCTATTTTTTTTTTTTGCCAGTCCTGGGCCTTGGACTCAGGGCCTGAGCACTGTCCCTGGCTTCTTCCCGCTCAAGGCTAGCACTCCGCCACTTGAGCCACAGCGCCACTTCTGGCCTTTTCTGTATATGTGGTGCTGGGGAATCGAACCTAGGGCCTCGTGTATCCGAGGCAGGCACTCTTGCCACTAGGCTATATCCCCAGCCCGCTCACCCCCTATTTCTTAAAGCAATAACTGGCAAATAGTCAGACCTAAATAAATACATGTAGAGTATAGGAACTCATGGCAGAGGGAAGAGTAATGTTTATTTACATACAATAAAGTCTTTGACAATAGGGAAAAAAGTGAATATAGAGACATTATTCTGTGCCCCAAAATTTGAAAAAAATGAAAAAAAAAGTATGAAATATTGAGGGAAACAGAAAAAAAAAAGGTGCCTTTATATCACTGGTGAAAGTATAAATTGGCATGGCCTTTTTGGAAGGAAACTTGGCATTGTTTACTAAAACTTACATGTGAATGCTCTTAAGAATAATGTAGTAATCTACTTGTACTAACAGGAAGAACTCTGTGAATACAATGTAGACTGAAGAAATCAAGTTATACTAGATTACATAATTATATGTTATAGATTACATAAGATTACATAATTATATATGTATCTATATATGTGTGTATTTTTTAAAAAGTTTAATGGATCCTAAAACTGATTGTTAAGAAACTCTGGTTCTTGGGCTGGGAATATGGCCTAATGGCAAGAGTGCTTGCCTCCTACACATGAAGCTCTCGGTTCGATTCCCCAGGACCACATATATGGAAAACGGCCAGAAGGGGCGCTGTGGCTCAGGTGGCAGAGTGCTAGCAAGGCCCAGGACTGGCCAAAAAAAAAAGAAAGAAACTCTGGCATCTTGCCAAAAAGTCCCATATCTTTGTCAATGGCAAAAGGGAAATGTTTTCAGAATGGAAGAATTAGGCAGTTACCACCTTAAATGAGTAAATAAAACTAGTAACACTTATAGTGGGATCACCAGACATTAATTCCTTCTGAGAGGATGTAACATGCAAGACACAATATCACCTACCAAAATATTTTACCTGATTAAATCTAATTTAGGGATTAGAGATATATCTAATCTAATTTAGGGACTAGAGATATATTAGGCTATTTGGAATGTAGGACCTTATGACAGACTATTGACTTTATCTCTACAAAACATCAAATTCAGTGGGGAAAAGTTAAGTGGTTGGGCAAGAGTTTTTTTGTTGTTGTTGTTTTGTTTTCTGGTCCTGGGGCTTGAACTCAGGGCCTAAGCACTGTCTCTGGCTTCTTTTTCCTCAAGGCTAGCACTCTACCACTTGCAGCACCGTGTATGTGTGGTGCTGAGGAATCAAACCCAGGGCTTCATGCATGCTAGGCAAGCACTCTACTACTGGGCCACATTCCCAACCTGAGCAAGAGTATTTTAGGATAACTAGACTTAAATCACTTAGCAGAGTATTAAGAGGTAATCCTTGGCTGGATTAAAAGTAACTGCAAAATTATGTGGAACTATTTAGGGAAATTTGAATCTGGAATAACAGTAGATGACTACATTTATTGTTTTTTCTTTTTTTGCCAGTTCTGGTGTTCCCAAGCACTGTCCCTGACTTATTTTTTTGCTCAAGGCTAACATTCTACCTCTTGAGCTACAGCACCACTTCCAGCCTTTTGTTTACGTGGTGCTGAGGAATCGAACCCAGAGCTTTAGGCATGCTAGGCAAGCACTCTACTGTTAAGCCAAATTCCCAGCCCACATTTATTGTTTTGAGCTAACCATTGTGTGAATAAAAGACTTACATACTTAGGAGTTTTGATGTTTGCAACTTACTTTAAAATAGTTTAGTGAAGAAAAAGGCTATGAAGCAGGTATTAAGCGTGTATTTTGATCAAGCTGTTTCTATACACATTGAATATGCCTATAAAAGGAAAATCACAGGCACAATGATCATAGCTCCACAGAGAGGACTGCAATTAGGCAAACTGATATAACGGCAGGTCAAATATATCTAAGAAAATAGAAACAGCAGAATATGTGGTATACCAACCTTAACATACTCAACTGCTCTTGGAGAGAAATCACAGGCATAGGCAAAGATATTCAAGTCTTCTTCTAAAAGTGGGAACAAACAGTTTCCAACACCGCAACCAGCTTCAAGCATGGTCAATTTTTGACCTTCATACTGGGGAAAGAGAAGTCATAAGTCACAGTTTATCTCACTAGCATAAAGAAACAAACTACAAGGTCCAGAATGTAGGAGACAGTGTGACCTTGGTGGAGCAGACAATAAATAAGAACTATTCATCAAAAGCTAACATTGGTACTTCATTCTCATCCAACCTTGGATAATATGATGTGAAAACAAAACAAAACACAAAAACCCCAGACTGTACTAGCCTGAGCTAATGGAACAGACTGGGGAATAATTTCCTGTACTCAAATCCCAACTCCTCTCTGTCCCTGTATTCTGTCCTAGGGCAAATCACTTAAAAAGCGTCTCAGTTTAACCTGCAAACAAGAATAATGAGGATACACTGGACAGTTTGAGAGAACATGACCCTTAGAAAAGGACTATTGTGGGGCTCAACAGCTCACACTTGTAACACTACTCTGGAAGCAGAATGCCAGGGGATAGTAATTTGAGGCCAGTTGGAACAAAAAGTTAATGAGACCCATTCTCAACTAAAAAGGGGAGGGGGGGCATGTCAGCCTGTGCTCGCAATGTCAGGCATGTCAACAGGCAGGAGGATTAAAGTTGGATGCTATCTTGGGCAAAAACACAAGACTTTATTTTAAAATAACTGAAGTAAAGATGGGCTGGGAGAGTGCCCCAGAGACCCTTAGTTCAAACTCAGCACCATTAAAACAACAAAACTACAAGGTAAATACTTCATTAACTATTACTATTGTTTTCAGTTTGTCACTGTTAGCTCAGTTTAAGTATTTCATGTTTAAAACTTTCAGATTAGCTTCAAATAGAAAACTACTAAAGTTCTCTTGCTTATATATTTAGATTTGTACATTCTACTTCATATTCCCTCTGGGAAAGCAATAAAGTAGCCCTCATCACCTTAAACAGTTCAGAATAAGGAGAAATACTAGCTCACCTCTCTACATGATCTTAGTTCCTCAAACTCTCTGGTGGTCCAGTGTCTATCTTTGAAAAAATTGGTACTATTTCTTTTGTAAAAAAGGTCCCAGTTCTTCTGAGCTTCTTTTTCCAGTTTTTCCTGTTTAAAACCAGACACCAGAGCTTGGTCCCTTTTCAATTTCTCCTCTTCTTCAAAGCTGAGGATCCTTGTTTGTTTTTTCCTTTGCACAGAAGCCATCTCAACTAGTTGAAGGTAATATACACTCAGCACTGCTAAAACTCCTCCAGCTGAGAATAATTTGAGGAATCCATGCTGATGCTGCAGACACCGGCTTTTCCTCTGGTGTGCTTTTTTTTTCTCTTGATGGTACTGGGGCTTGAACTCTGGGTTTTGTGTGCTCACTTGGCTTTTTGACTAAAGGCTAGTGCTTTACTTGTGGAGCCACACCTCCACTTTTGGCTTTTTGCTGTTAACTGGATATGAGTTTCGTGGAATTTCCTGCACAGGCTGGCTTCAAACTGTGATCCTCAGATCTCTGGCTCCCGAGTAAATTGGGATTAAAGGTGAGATAAGGGCACCAGGCTTTGATATGCTTTTTTCTAGTGGTTTTCAGGTCCTAGCAGCACAGGGTCCTTCACAGGAAATAGGAAACTTCTGGTCAGTGGGTTTTAGAACAGTTTTTAGAACCTGGAATTTGTGGCTGTAAAATAGTTCAAAACGCTGGGTTAGAAGTTTCTTGGAGATGCTGGATTCAAGTTACCAAACATTTAGGAGATAAATTTACACAAACCCCCAGCTCTATAGAAGGAGAGGTCACAAAGATCAAGATGTTGTCCCTACTTGGAGAGAGCTTACATTCACTCAGTGGCCAGAAACGTTTCAGGTACCGAACCAGAAGGGGCCAACTCTTGCAAGAAATTGGTTAGGTTTACAATTAAGAATACGCTCATGAATATACTGAAGAAAAACTTGTTTTCGATATCCGTGAACAGGGTAACTTCAAAACAACCACAACAGCTGCGGGAACTGAACGTGAGTGATCAACTGCCAGAGGGAGTAGGATCCTGGCTCTTAGGGGCTGGAGTTCTGTATTCACCTCCTGCCGGAGATGGAGCTAGGCTGAGCGGCCCGAGTTTCTAATCGCACTCAAAGGCTGTCGCTCGGACCCGAGGGAGGCGTCACCATCCATGGACTGAGGCCCTCGCAGCGCCAAGGGGAAGTGACCCGTTGACCAGGGGCTGGGTCTCCGGGGTCCTTTTTCCTCAGGTCCGCGGGGTCTACCGCGCGCCGCCGGTGGTCACCGGGGACGCGTCAATCCAGTCCGCGAGCACGCCCGGGCCTCGTCAACATCGGCTCCCAGGTTAGCCTGCTACGTGGGGAGGGCGCACTTACCCCTCAGCCTAGCTCTGGCCCTGGAGGTGGCCCGCCACCACCGGCCCCGCCAACTCCCCGGGCGAACTTCCCTTACAATGGCGCCACCCCTGCCGCTTCCGCTGGGAATACGGAAGTCCCGCCCCCGCTCCGGAAGTCCGGTGGCCTCGCTTCCTCAAAGGATTCCCCCGCCCCGACGCGGAGAAGACTTGTGTTCAGCCCCGGGTGGGCGCGGGCTGAGTTATCCGCGTGCTCCGGAACCGGGTCTGGGGAGCTCTGCCCTTCCGGCCGCGGGCGCCGGGAGTTCGGGCGGCGGCGGCGGCAGCGGCTGGAGAGCGCCGGTGCGGGCGCGAGGCCCGTGCGGGGCCATGAACGGAACGGCGAACCCCCTGCTGGACCGCGAGGAGCACTGCTTGCGCCTCGGGGAGAGCTTCGAGAAGCGGCCGCGGGCCTCCTTCCACACCATCCGCTGTGAGTCGCCCCCCCGTCAGTTCCCTTCTGTCACCCGGGATTCTTAGAGACTTGGATCTGTTCTTATTTTTTCACATCTTTTTGCCAACTATTCTTTTTACCTCATACTCCCTTAGCATTGTCCCTTGTCTTTTTTCATGCCCTGTTCCCAATCCTTAGACACCCACTTCCCTCCTTTTGGGTTCCAAACCTTTCCTCCCTGTCGCATTCCTACCTAACTCCCAACTCCCCACTTTCTAGCTATCACATCAGTTCTCCATTTCTGAAAGACCGCCCCCCCCCCCGGCCCCGTTTGACCTGAGCCTTATATACTCCTTCCTATTTCATTTCTTTCTTTTCTCAGTTTTCTGACAGAGGTCTTGGTTCTGTCCATCCCGACACTGCTTTGCCTCTCGAATACAGTCAAGGACCCCACATCTTTTCTGCGATCCATCACTCCTCCCTTGCCTCATTTGACACTGATGTTTTCAGGTCATCTATAGCACCCTGATTCGGGGCCAAGTCCCATGTGAGTGACGAATAAGAGTTTGTGAGCCTGGCGTAGATTAAAGCTTCATCTATGTTTGGAAGCAGGAGAGAGCAGACATAAGGAATGTGGAAATGGTCATTATGGTGGGCCTTTTTCTACATGATTATAGACTCCCTGGAGCGAGGCATTGCCACTTTGTCCCGGGCAGATTTGGCTGACTGAGCATCCCTCTATGATTCACAAGCTGCTGGTGTCCTGTGGTGTTAATACTTGTTTTTGTCAGAGAGGCGAATAGATGTGACTCAACACTGAGGAAGAGGGTGTGTTAGATAATGAAGTTTCATCCTTGTGTGGTCACTTGCCAGGCCATAACTGCTTCTTGCTGACAGCAGATCCAACTTTTTCAAGGAGAACACATTGGAAATATGAGAGATGGTGGGTCAGTCATTTCTTGGGTTTACGAAGTATTCCTTCACTGAAGGGCAGTTTTGTTTTGTCAGGCATGGGGCTTGAACTCAGGGTCTGGGCCCTGTTCCTGAACTCTTGTTCAGGGCTAGCACTCTGCCACTTTGAGCCACAGCCCCCCTTTCACGTTTTTGAGTGGTTAGTTGGAGATAGGACTTTTCTGCCTAGGCTGGCTTTGAACTGTTATCCTCAAATCTCAGCCTCCTAAATAGCTAGGATTACAGGTATGAGCCAGTGGCACCCAGCTTGACAGTGGAGAATGTGTTTGAGGCAAGTGTGTTAGTGTAAAGTGAGTATGTTGTTCTGAATGTCCAGCTCATAAAAACGAGATAATCTTTGGAGATAAAGTTGAACTGTCTGCAGAAGTATTTTTTTTTTCAAAGCTATGGAACTTTTGAGTGCAGCAAATCCCTCTTCTGTGCGAAATAAAAACCTTCAGGATGCTGTCCTGAATGCAGGTCTGCTCTATTTCATGAAGGCTTTTACAGTCAGGAATCATCTTCATATGCTTTGTTGCTCCTAACCTTGCAACCCTGATAAACACCTCACTGTGGATGATGAGGCATTAGTTGCCAACTGTCCATTGGGAGAAAGGAGAATCTGTCAAGATAGTCCAGAGAGGGTTAAAGGAAGTATGTGGAAATGTTCTCTTGGTAATAAAGGTAGATGAAGGTACTTGGGGGTCATTCTCTCTGCTTTTGCATATATCAAGTTTGCTATGGTGAACTAGTTTAAGAATACTAAATCATTTTTTTGAGAATATAATTTTAATTCCTAAGGGACAATGCCCAGGAAGTCTTATTCGAAGTAACTTGGTGAGAAATACTCTTTCTTTTCCTTTAGATGATTTTAAGCCAGCATCTATAGATACTTCTTGTGAAGGAGAGCTTCAGGTTGGCAAAGGAGATGAAGTCACAATCACCCTGCCACATATCCCTGTAAGTTTATTTCATTGTTACTGGTTTTAATGTCAGATCACAGTGCATCCTTGTATTATTTGTTATTGCAATTTGTATTTCCTACTCTTCAGAAAGTAGAAAAGGAATTTTGAGGGATAAGATGGTGTAAAATTTTTGTTACTCCAACACTTGATTTGAAGTGACTGTCATCTTCCCCAAAATGTGCTGTAAAGTCCACAAGGTTTGGTCTGGACAGCCAGGTCCTCTGTTAGACATGCATAGCTCTTTTCCTAAGCAAGTCCAAAAGGAAAGGCCCTGCTGATGTGTAGCTAAAACAACTCTTGAGCAAGAGGTGTCCAAAAGGCAGTTAGGAGCCACACTAACATCTTTACATCAGTGAAGAGTCAAGTGTGAGCCGCTAGACACAGGCAGGAGCCAGAGGTTTGGCGTGTTCAGGTAATTTAGGAATAAAAAATTCAGTTATAAGCTTCATTGAACTCTTTGCAGGAAGGTATTCTATAAAGTTCTGTCTGTGATAGCGCTCCGATTACAAAGCCCAAAGGAACTTACAAAGTGCTCCTAGTGAACTGAATCAGTACATTTTTTAGCTCTGTTTTAGAACATAGTAAGTTCTTAGTAGCTGGTGATACAACAAAACATCTCTGGAGAGACCTGGAAACCTGCAGGCTGAGGAGAGAGATGACTTATTTGTCCACCCAAGCTGCTATTTCATTATTTGGTGTCAGTGGCAGGTTACATCATCTCCCTTTGGACCTGTGCTTCCCAAATGTAAAAATGAAAATGTTAGATAAATGGTCCCTAAAGGCCCTTACCACTCTGAATTTCTACTGTGTATACACAGAGTCAAAGAGCTAAGGTGATTTTGATTCTAAGCAAGATATTAAATCCTGTATTTGATAAATATAAAGTGAATGATTACTGTTTATCCAGTCAGTTAGTAAGCACTAATACAACCCTGAACAAAATTAACGCATTTCTTGCCTTTATTGTACATATCACATAAATAAGTTTAAGTAAATATAAGAAAATATGTCAGTTATTCTAGAAAATCAGGGAAGGCTTCCATCAGTGACCTTTGAGCTTACCTAAAGATTGACGAATCTACAGCTAGAGTAAAGATATAGCAGGCTAGAGCTTTGGTAAAGCTCTAAGGCAGGAAAGAACTTGAGGATCTGAGAGAACCTTCTTTTCCCGAGAAGCCCACAGAGCCCAGATTCTGGTTGAAAGATGTTATTCTATGGCCTGAGTTCAGTGGGAGCAGGTGAGTAGCAGACTAGACTTGCTCTAAGAAAATCAGTTTAGTGACATGCCCTTGGAGGATGTTCTGTTGGATCTTTCTTTTTTTCTTTTTTGCCAGTCCTGAGGCTTGGACTCAGGGCCTGAGCACTGTCCCTGGCTTCCTTTTGCTCAAGGCTAGTAGCGCCACTTCCGGCTTTTTCTGTTTATGTGGTGCTGAGGCAAGCATTCTACTGCTAAGCCACATTCCCATCCTCTGTTGGATGTTTGCTGTAACATTTCCCCAATTTCTTAGAAACGTGTATAATAATTTTAAAATGTTTTGTACTGCGTTTCGTTTGTTCTTTCCTTCCTTTGCATTTTTTTTTATTTTTTTGGAAGTAGTAGAGCTTGAACTTGGCCTCATGTTTCCTAGACATTCTACTACTTGAGCCAAGTCCCCATCCCTTTTTGCTTTAATTATTATTTTGTTTTATTTTTTGTTGGTGATGCGGTTTGAATTCTGCGCCTGGGTGTTGTCCCTGAGCTCTTTAGCTCAAAGTTAGTGCTCTATCACTTTGAGCCACAGCACCACTTGCAGTTTTCTGGTAGTTAGTTGGAGATAAGGGTCTCACAGACGTTCTGCCTGGGCTGGCTTTGAACTTCAATCTTCAGATCTCAGCCTCCTGAGTAGCTAGGATTACAGGCATGAACCACTGATACCTGGCTTTAATTATTTTTTGATAGGATATACTTCTTTTTTCCTTTGCTGGATTCAGACTGTGATTTTCCTCCTTATGAGTACTATATAGTTGGGCTTACAGGTGCACCATCAGACACTAATTTTTTTGCCTACTCTGGTCTTGAACCTCAGTTCTCATTATTTCCACCTCCCAATTGCTGGGTTTATAGTTGTGAACCATTATGCCTGGTCCCTCATTATATATTTCTTGATTACCAAGAACCAGTTGCATGTTTACAGAGATTCTTGCTGTACTATTTCTTTTTTGTCTGGCCAGCCACCAGGAGTTAAAATACAAATCTATTCTTGAGTAACTGTGATGAAAGATTTGATGAAGTAGAGTCATGTATAAGGTGTTGATGTTCATAACTGGCTTAGATAGACCATCTTGTATTTTTTTTGGCAAACAGGGATCTACACCGCCAATGACTGTGTTCAAGGGAAACAAACGGCCTTACCAGAAAGACTGTGTACTTATTATTAATCATGACACTGGTGAATATGTGCTGGAAAAACTCAGTAGCAGCATTCAGGTCAAGAAAACAAGGTATGATTTAGATTTATATGACCTTTCTTTGCTCTCATTTGTGGTGAGGATCCAACTGGGGGTATTGTATGTGCTAGGCAAGTACTTAGTATGTTATTTTTAAAACTTTGTCTTGGTCTTGGAGGCTCAGTTTCTGAGCAGCATTGAAGGGGAAGGAACTGCGGGAGTGTGTATGGTGTGTGTGCATGTGCACACGTGTGGACAAGGAGATGGGGGAAGAGTCCTAACTCCTTGGCCTCTACTTGCTATTTTTTTCTCCTCTACACCTATTTGGTGGTTGTGGGCATTTATATTTGCAGAGTTTTTAGGCCTAGGGGTAGTGGGCAAAAGGGGTAAAGGAGGCGAATAGAAGAGCAGGAGGGTATAGAGATGAAGAGGAGGATTAGCCTGTAGTTAAGGAACTGAGACCCGGAGGAGATAAGAGCTAGTCCTTGATAATTGCCTGTGTGTCAGTGGGGAAATTGAAGGCCTCAATAACACTGAAAGAACTAGAGTTTCTGAGTATGGCTAATATGAAATTAAGTTCACTGGCCTGGCTTCCCATATTGAATAAACTTCAAAAGTTGGAACTTGGGCTGGGGATATGGCCTAGTGGCAAGAGCACTTGCCTTGTATACTTGAAGCCATGGGTTCGATTCCCCAGCACCACATATACAGAAAATGGCCAGAAGTGGCGCTGTGACTCAAGTGGCAGAGTGCTAGCCTTGAGCAAAGAGAAGCCAGGGACAGTGCTCAGGCCCTGAGTCCAAGGCCCAGGACTGGCAAAAAAAAAAAAAAAAAAAAAAAAAGTTGGAACTTGATGACAGTATAATTTCTGGAGGTTTGGAAGTCCTGGCAGAGAAGTGTCCAAATCTTACCTACCTCAATCTGAATGAAAACTAGACCAGAGAGCTCAATACTGTGGAAGCTCAGCAAAATCTTAAAAATGTGAAAAGTTTTGACTTGTTTAACTGTGAGATCGCAAACATGGAAGAGTACAGAGAAAGTATTTTTGAGGTGCTGCAGCAAATCACATACTCAGATGGATTTGATCAGGAGGATAGTGAAGCACCAGACTTCCTCAGAAGAGGAAGATGATGAGGATGAAGATGAAACTTGTCTATGTGAAGGATATGAGGAGGAGGAGGAGGAGGAGGAGGAGGAGGAGGAGGAGGAGGATGAGGATGAAGATGAAGCAGATTCAGAATTGGGAGAGGGGGAAAAAGGAAGTGGGCCTTTCATACTTAGTGAAAGAAGAAATTCAGGATGAACATGATTATGATGAGGAAGAAGAGAAGGAAGAAGGCCTTCATGGAGAGAAGAGAAAAGACGCTGAAGATGATGGAGAAGATGATGATGACTGGATTATTCTAAGTTTCAATTTCCTTGCTTCTCTGGGTGTGCAACAGAGTGATCACATATTCTTTGTTTCTCATGTATGATAGTTCTTCCTATCACTTTTTGTAGGAGTGTGGTTTTACTATTTTTGCCTTAGCATTCCAATTAAGATTTACTAGTTTGCGAATGACTATGTTGTATGTAGGGAAATTTTTCATTAATTCCCTCATGCCTTCATTGTGAAATTCTCTAGCAATGTATTTGGAATCTTTAATTTTTCTAATTCAAGCTTACTCATTCATAATTATATATAGCATGATCTACTTTACACAGGTTTAGTTTGGTACATTTCATTGGTAAGGTTTTAAAGTTACTTATAAATAACTGAAATTACATTCAGCTCTAATATGAAAGGAAAATAGTTTCTAAATTGATAAGTTGATTGTTTTTGTAGAGGTGATTCAGATTTTTGTTTGAAGGCAGTTTTTTTTTTTTTTTTTTCCTGGCCATGAGTATTTCAGGCCATCTTGTCACTTGAATAAATTGGAAAGTAGAATCAGAATTATAAAGGTCCATTTAGCAGTCAATGTAGTTCATGCTTTGGGGGAAGATCTGTTCAGTAATAAAGAGTCCATAGATTTTGTTTTGGAAGGAGAAATTGCTTATGCTAACATGCAGGCAAGCCCTTTATTCAGGCTGTAGATCCTGAATGTTAGTGGTGTTTATTTTGTTTTGGAAATGCATTCTCCTCTCATTTCTTTATGATCAGCTTCTCTTGTAGTTTCCTCCCCTCTCCTATCCCACAAGAAAGACAGGAAACATGCGGCTGTCCAGAGAACCTTTAGTTTAATAACTCAGCTACCTTTTCAGACTTGTCTGGGTTTTAAACAAAGTAGGAGATTAGAGTATTTTCGGAGATACAAATATTATGAACATAGTTTTATGCAACAAGCTCAGCTTACTGTTAAATCTTTTATACTATATCAAGATAAAGAGAGAAAAGTAGAAGAAGTAGCATTAGCACTCTTGAAAGTCAGAGTAGGGGCTGGGAATATGGCCTAGTGGCAAGAGAGCTTGCCTTGTATACATGAGGCCCTGGGTTCAATTCCCCAGCACCACATATATAGAAACGGCCATGGGGCTGGGGATATGGCCTAGTGGCAAGAGTGCTTGCCTCGTATACATGAGGCCCTGGGTTCGATTCCCCAGCACCACATATACAGAAAATGGCCAGAAGTGGCGCCGTGGCTCAAGTGGCAGAGTGCTTAGCCTTGAGCAAGAAGAAGCCAGGGACAGTGCTCAGGCGCTGAGACCAAGCCCCAGGACTGGCCAAAAAGAAAAAAAAAAAGAAAACGGCCAGAAGGAGCGCTGTGGCTCAAGTGGCAGAGTGCTAGCCTTGAGCAAAAAGAAGCCAGTGACAGGGCTCAGGCCATGAGTCCAAGCTCCAGGACTGCCAAAAAAAAAAAAAGAAAGAGTAATTGCCTGTTAATGAGAGAGTTTAAAAAATTTATTTATTTATTGGGTCATGGGGCTTGAACGCTGGGCCTGGACGTGGTCCCTGAGCTCTTCAGCTCAAGGCTAGTTAGTGTTCTACCACTTGAGCCACTTCTGGTTTTCTGGTGGCTAATTGGAAATAAAAGACTTTCCTGCTTGGGCTGGTTTGAGCCGGGATCCTCATATCTCAGCCTCCTAAGTAGTTAGGATTACAGGCATGAGCCACTGGCTCTGGCTGAGACAGTCAATTTTTTAAATTGGTTTTCCAAATGATTTGGAGACTGACCTTGTAAAGTATTTACAACTTTTCTGACTGGAACCTTTAATTTTCTGTTTGCTTGTTTGGGTTTTTTTGGTCAGTCCTTGGCCTTCAACTCAGGGCCTGAGCACTGTCCCTGGCTTATTTTTGCTCAAGTCTAGTCATCTTATTATGTAATCAAAATTAGAATTCTTCTGCTTGAAGACTACGCTTACAGCCTCCAGATAACTGTTAACACTTCCTAAGCTTTCTGGGTGGTATTTTCATAGGATGGGTTTATATTTTGTAGTTTGGAGTCCTGTTTTAGTGTTCTTTGTATGGCCATACGTATATAATGTGTTAAGTTCTTCTAGAATCTCTGCTTAAAAGTTTGAATACTTTTGTGCACCTGTGTTTTGAAGAAAGCCATGACAGTGTTAAAAACAAATTAAAAAGTGCAGTACTCCTGAGCATTCTTTCATTGTTTCTGACTATTTCCTGGTTTTTGTGACTGCTGTAACTTAAAGTTTTTGAGACTGAATTGCTTCAAATAAATTGAAATTTTATTATAAAAAATAAAAATAATAACTTTTTTTTTCTGGTTTTATAAGGAGATGCATGTCTGCTTGCTCATAGTGTTATATCAGTAATATTAGCTCCTCTGTCCCCTGTCATTGGAAAGGGTATGAGGAGCTGCTGTTACACTTAGGGACTTTGCACTCAAGATTGACACACAAGTCCTTGCCCGCTTGGACAAGTCACCAGAGTAAGAAAACTAGCAGAGAGCTTGAGTGAGCAGGTGGAAAGCAAAGCATGCTTTGTCTTATAGGTAGAATGTAGGTGTTCTGAAGGAGAGGCGGAGCTGGTTTGCCTACTGTAGGTTTTTGTTTATACTGTCCTGTGGCTTGACTGCAGGCCTGGCAGTCACTGAGCTTTGGTGCTCAAGGCTAATGCTTTGCCACTTGAGCCTCAGCTCCTCTTCCTTTTTGGTGTTTGTTGCAGATAAGAGTCTCGGCAGCTTTCCTATCTGGGCTGGCTTCAAACTGTGATACTCACATCTGTCTCCTGAGTAGCTATGATTACTGGCTTGAGCCACTGGCGCCTGACAACTCATGTTTTTATGGTGGAAAAGGCAGATGTTCTGTGCCTTCAGATGAGTGCTCTTTGTTCTGAGTACGCTCAGTCATTTTTACTATTAGTGTTTGACATTATCATTTGGGCCCAGATATACCAAGTCTAGTTATCATGTGATTTGGACATCTATTCTCTGAACTTTCTTTCTTTTTTTTTTTTATTATCAAACTGAATTACAGAGAGGTTACAGTTTCATACATTAGGCATTGGATACATTTCTTTCTGAACTTCCTTTCTTAGTTAAAGGATAGGTTTCGCCAGATGGTCCTCTGTAAGGCATTGTTCATTTGCACACACGTCTGTGATCAAGAACCATTGTACCATATATCTCTCCTAGGATAAGTGTCATCCTTCTGGATACATGTGCATACTTGTCAGGGCATATGAATCATTTGGTCAGAGGTATTGCTGTTTTTTCCTACTCTATGCTATAGTGTGTGAGGATGTGGGAGACCAAAGAAAGAACACTTTCTAATCAAGTTAGTCATTAATATAGTGTTTTCCTTTGTTTCTGGGTTTTGCTTGCCATGCCTCACTTCTGCGTCTTCTGGACAAGTCAATAAAATGTATCTTTATTCAAGAAAAGAAATAAGGTCTTTGCCTTGTAAAACATGGGAGTCACTGGGGGAAAGCAGGCACTTTATAATTAATCCCATTTTTATTAATGCTATGATTGTTGTCATAGCAGCATGTGAGGAATAAGCTTTATATTTATGGTTGGGCTTTACTGATTCACACCTATAATCTATGCAATTAGGGAGACTGAGATTTGGAGGATTGCATTTCATGGCCAGCCCAGATAGAAAAGTCCATGAAACGCCATCTCCAAAATAACCAATAAAAATAGATATGGAGGCATGGCTCAAGTGGTAGAATGCCAGCTGAGCAAGTAAGCTGAGTAACTGCAAGGCCCTGAGTTCAAGCCCCAGCACCTGATGTAATGATCCATTCCCCGGCTACTGAGTATGGTGTGGGGACTGGCCCCTTGCAGTGGGATGCAAAATCTCAGGGCCTATCAGATCAGAAGCTGCAAGAGAGCTCCAGGTGCTTGTTCATATGCTAAAGTTTAAGAATCACTGTATTAGTCCATTTGCAAAAATTATTAATGGGTAATTGTCTCAGTTTGGAAAGGAACTCTGACACAGCAAACAAGCAATAAATAGATAATATAAAAACAGTAATTTATAAGAATTAATTTGTTACAGAACTTATACATTCATGATGGTAACTTTATATTGCATATAAATCAAAGTCATATTTTCTAATAAAATGCGTTCTTATAATCACAGCATATCTTAACTATTTTAACTCTTTACTGTAAAATGTGAATTATTGCTAAATGTGGTAGTGTGCCTCTAATCTCAGCAGCCTAGAGGCTGAGAGAGGAAGATCTTGAGTTCAAGGCCAACCTGGAATACATAGAGACTGTCAGGAGCGGAAAGTGGGAGCTCATTGAGGGGCAGTGAATCTATTGTATCTTCATCTCCATGTCCTGGATGCGCAACACAGCTCTGGAATGCTGTAGAGATGCACTAATTAAGGGGATTCTCATATTAAAATTACAAGTATGGGTATTTTGCAGTTTCTAGAAAGAGCCTGGAGTTTGCTGAGACCTCCAGGAGCAGTCACCTGACAAAACCACTGTTTTAGTGTGTCTGACCTAATGACTGTCTCATTTCAGAGCTGAGGGCAGCAGTAAAATTCAGGCCCGGATGGAACAGCAGCAGCCCTCTCGTCCCCCTCAGCCACCCCCGCCTCCACCACCCATGCCCTTCAGAGCTCCAACAAAGCCTCCGGTTGGACCCAAAACTTCTCCTGTAAAGGATAACCCTTCACCTGAACCTCAGCTAGATGACATCAAAAGAGGTAGAGCTGTGTTGTTGGGGGGAAGAAGGCTCTCTTATGGGTATGGTTGCATTGACTTGCACTGTTCTGGAGCCCATGAGGGCAGAGGCCTCCCCTACCTGTCTCATGACTGGAGTGGGTTCAGGAATTATGACTTGCTTTGTGACTGTCCTGGCGCCATTCTCAGCGTCACAGGCTTGAATAAGCAGGCCTGCCAGCTGAAGCGCCATAGGACGTAGCTGTAAGGCTGATTTTAAAAAAAGTCTAGGGATTTGGGGGTGAAAACCACATGTTGTGTGCTTCTGAGCTCTCTGTTATTACAGTTAGAGTGACACTAAAAATACCATAACCAAGCCAAGTATAGTGGATCTGGCCTGCCTGTCCTCCCAGCCCTTAGGACTGTATACCTTGGGCTGTATAGTGAGACCTTGTCCCCCCCCCAAAATAAATAGCTGGCCTGCTTCTGATATCTCAACTTCTTGAGAGGTTGAGAGCTACAGGATAGTAGTTTGAGGCCAGCCTCATGAAACTGTCACAACCATCATCTGCGTACAGTAGTACCTGCCTGGCATCCCAGCCATACAAGAAAGCATTAATAAGAGGACTGGGGTCCAGACTGGCTCAGGTGAGAACATGAGAGCCTATCTGAAAAGTAGATTCAAAATGCAATAAATTTTCAAAATGTTTTGATACCAAGTATATAAATATAAAAAAGGCTATGGATGTGGATTCAAGCCTAGAAGACTTAAGAGTCTGACTTACTTCTCTTCACTACAAACCCAAGACATATTTACCTTGGCTCTCTCCTTACATAATAGAGGATTTTGCTGTTCCAGATTCTTCGAAGTTATGAGGCTAAGTGCCATATTTATAAATTTTATGAAACCTATGGTAGGAAAAGACAAGGAAAGGTAAATAATTATTCTTGGGAAGCTTTTCTATCCTGTAGAAATGCTGCCTTCTGACAAATAAGGTCACTGTACTCCATGCATTGTTATTACATCACTTGATTTTTTTTCCCCTCTAGGGTTCTAGAATGTTCTTGTGGAAGTCACCACCAGAGCTGAATTAGGGGTTAGATCAGGAGTGGTTATAGTATACTTGGGAAGGAAAAGTCTGTGGCCATTCTTGATATTTTTCTTCCCCTGCTTTTCATCTGTGGAAGGTGGACATGCTGGCAGACATGCCATCAACCAGTGTATATCAGTCAGGGAGCTGGGCACTGGTGGCTCATGCCTGCTCATTGTTGCTCCTCAGGAGGCTGAGATCAAGGATTACAGCCTGGGTAAGAAAGTCCGTGAGTTTCTTATCTCCAGTAAACTACTCAAAAAAGCTGGAGGAGGTGCCATGGTTCAAGTGATAGAGAACTCTTCTTGAGCAAAAGAATTGCAGGGACCAGGGAACCCAGGCCCAGTGTTCAAGCTCCAGCACCGGCTGTAAACAAACAAAACAAAAACAGTCAAGAGGAGTGGTGCTCTTACAAATTATTCCTTAATGCTCTTGGTTTGGCTACTTTACCACTTAATAGCTGCTCAGTGCTCTGTCTTGAAGGCATTGTTGACCATGTCCTGGCTTGCCTTTTCAGAGCTGAGGGCTGAAGTGGACATCATTGAGCAGATGAGCAGCAGCAGCGGGAGCAGCTCATCAGACTCGGAGAGCTCCTCCGGCAGTGATGACGAGAGCTCCAGCAGCGGCAGGGAGGACAATGGCCCTGCCTCTCCACAGCCTTCACACCAGCAGCCCTACAGCAGCAGGCCCGCCATGGCTAACGGCACCAGCCGGCCCCCGGGAAGTACCCAACTCATGAACACGCTCAGTAAGTGCCCGGTGCAGCTGGGATGCAGCTTTTTTATATCCTGCCAGAACTGTAAACCTAAAGTAAGGAGTAAGAGAGGATCTTAGCAAAGATAGGTTACCAAAGATAGCAAAGGAAGGTTACCAAGCAGGTAAAAAGGGAGACATAAAACTAAAAGTCTGTTCTCTTTTCCATTTCTAGCCAGAACAAATTAGGTTTTGTGAGTTCTGGGAAGTGCTAAGACATGAACGTGTGAGGGGCAGTGTTTGTTTTTTGGTGTGTGTGTGTGTATTTAATTGGAGATTGAGTCTCATGGATATATCCTGCCCTATCTGGCTTTGAACTTCAATTCTCAGCCTCCTAAGTAGCTAAGATTACAGGCATGAGCCACTAGTGGCCTACTCACTTTTATTTTTAAGTCTACATGGTATCAGTTGGGTTTCTGTTAACTTGAAATGCCTATATATGCTAATCAAGAATGCTAAATTTTAAGTTCTGTATGCCAGTTAAGAATGTGGCTCTTTGTAAAGCTCATTGGTTTGGACTTGAGGGTTAAGCGATCATGAGTGTCCTGGGTAGAGGTGTACCAGAGAGGCTGTTGGATCAATGTCATACTGGTGCAGACTGCACTCAGTTTCCAAAGTGGCAAATAGTGTTTGCTTAATCCAATCTGTACAACTGTACTAAATGGTGTTTCAATTATCTATAAATATTTTCTTGCTATTAACACATTTAAAAGTCATCTAGCCTACTCTTCCCTCAGTGTGCCCTAATAAGTGCTCTATTGCTGTGCTATGCAAATACCAAAAATAGCATTGCTTTAAAAATGTTGACTGCACCAGTTTTTCCAGTGAGCTGAATTGATTTTCGTCCTTCATTAAGTTAAATTAGCAAGGTCTTACTATAATGTGATAGCTGAGCAGTCAAACCAAGGAATTATGAGGAAGTCTTTTTTTTTTTTCTTTCAAATGAAGGAAAGTGAAGGTGTTACAGAAAAGACATCTGTTGGGCTTCATGGCCAGGGCAGCTGCAGGGTCAGTACACTGCAGGCTACCACACAGGCAGAGTCTCTGAGGAAGTGGTCTTTAATGCCTTTGCTTTTGCCTTCATTCTGTTTTCTGTTTGTAGGAAATGACTTGCAGTTAAGCGAGTCTGGCAGCGACAGTGATGACTAGCCCTGGATCTTTTGAAATCTTCTCTCTGGTGCGTAAACGTGTTGCGAGACTGGGCTACTTTCGTATGGAGTCCATCGCCACAAGGAGAAGTCTGTGGATCCGTCCCTATAGGAGTCTGAGGCCCTGGGCCTCTCAGATAGTCAAGTTTTAACTTGCTGGTGATGGGTGATTTTCTCATGTAATTTTTGAACAATCTCCTTTCAAAGTTTAAGTAGATCTCTAGAAGAACTAACAGGATTCCATTTCTATTGGGTTCACATTGCTAGTGGAAAAAAGGACAACTATACCCCGGTCTGGGTCCCCAGGATAACCGTGTCTTCACCAGGCCAACACTTTGTTTGGAAGTTTCAGCAGCCGTCAGTTTGGCCAAGTGATCTGCACCAGTGAATTGAAAGTCTTTGGTGAGGGAACTTAGACACAAAGAAATTGCTAAGCCACTTGAAATTGGTGGCACAGTGATAAGGAAGTCATGTTCGACCCAGAACAAGACCATGTTGCCATGGGCCTCACTAGAGTCCTTGGAGGTGTGCTCACTCCACCCCTCATTGAAAAACTAGGAAAGGGAAGCCCACAGCTGGTTCACACCACTCTCCTGCCCCTTAGGACAGGGTTTTTTCACTGCTTCCTCCTTTGGATTTTACTTATCAAAATACTTGTACCTGGAACTTGTAGTTGAACATTGGCATTTAGATTCCAAAACAGAAGTGTGAGGTTCACCCAGATCATCCCTAACTCCACGAGGCTGATGAGCAGATGAAAGCAGCCGCCTCTCTGCTGCCTAGGGTGCAGCAGAGGCTTGTAGCTCCCTTGTGTCTGCCCTAGGTGTTCTCTGTGTGCATTTTGGTGGAGATAAGGGGCAGGAGAGGAAGCAAGGAGGTAAGCCTTTCTGAACAAATGAGCCAGCAGCAGGCTTTCCAGAATGAAAATCTAGATAGGAGCTCTGCAATATGAATTGAGCAAATTCTTTGATAAGGTCTTTGTTTATGCTCTTGTACCACTGTCTGTGCCTGACTCTCAGACTGGTCTGTATTTTTATTGTAAAACTAGAAGAACGTCACAAGATTGCCTTCTATGGTGCAGTTTCCAACTGAACCTGTCATTGCTGGAAACTTGTCACTCATAAATGTTCTGTATTGTGTGAGTATGCTACATTGTTCTCTGATCTGTATGCAGTGGCCCATTTCTCCATGTGAGTGAACTGTCCAAGGAAATCTCTGCTTTAGTCAGTAGGCATCAAGACAATGAATTATCTTCCTCCATTCATGTGGCTACTCCCTCCCGAGCTAATGGAAGGAAGTGGTCTGGACCTCGAAAGGAAATGGATGGTCCGTGATGGGGGATTTCCTTAGGTTGTCCTATTAGTCCACATTTTGTCCACCTTGTAACTGCTGTGAGCTGGAGGGCTGGCAAGGAACCATTTGCATGCTCCAGTTATTCTGCCCCAGTGTAGGTGATAGATGTGTGCCAGTACCTTGTGATTGGGGTCCCAGCCCGTTGGATGGGTTCCATGAATGGACAAGTAGGAACTTATTTATAGCGAACTGATAATTGCTGAAGAAGCCTTGCTAGTGACAGCTCAGGGAAGGTGAAAGTCAGGATTGGAGACTTGAATTGTTACTAGATGTGAGAATTATTTTATTGATCTTAACTTGCTTACTGGGGCAGGGTCCAGAAACTTGAACTAAAAATGTCTGTTTAAGCCCCAGCCTTTTACCCTTTTCTTCTCCAAAGCTTTTAATTGTGTAGACAGAACTGTGGATTTTGGCATGTTGGATCAGATGTTTGTTTCTGTAGGAAATACTTGCAGGTGGCACCGAGCAAGCTCTCTGAGCATCAGCCCCTCTTCCTTGTCATGCATGGTGTTACTGTCTAGCATGGCTGTGGTTTTTGTGCTCTGCCAGAGGTTTGGGTGTTTACCCCCATTCCACCAGAGGAAGAAATCTTTGACTTGGAAACTCAGAACACAGCCTCACAGATTTCTCCTGCTCTGCGCCCTGCACTGCCAACCTTGTTTCTGAGGTTCTATAGGTTCTATCTTTATGGACTCTCCTCTGTTTCACCCTATGTGCAGGGTCCTGTGTGTCCAAACTGACCTTCCTCTTGCTTGGCCCTGGGCTCCTTAAAAGAAAGCACTGTCAGCACAGATAGACATACGTTGTAGCCTGTTGGGGAGGAGGCAGCGAAGTACCGAGGATAGACACAGAATATTCTAGGTATCCACAGCTAGACATGCTCATGCCGAAGTCCCTAATGGAATCATCCATTGCCTTTCCTTTGTTGAATGAGTTCTGCTGTGCCATGGGCCATTGGGCAAGGAGGAAATGTCTAGCTGAAGTGTCTGAGAAGCCATGGCAAGCCTTATTACTTCAAACCTGAGTGATTTTGGGACCCCCAACACAAACTAGCCATTTGTAATAATGCCACTCGTTTCTGTAGCAGAGAGAGTGTGTGTGTGTGTGTGTGTGTGTGTGTGTGTGTGTGTGTGTGTGTTGCTATTTAGCACTAGGAAAACTTAAAAATTCTAAAAGTCTTTACTTCCCTGATTTGGTAGTGTTTGTGTATGAGAGAGAATGACATATTTATTATACTTTTTTGAAAGAAATTCTTGTCTGTCTTGTGGACATACATTAGGTACAGCCAACTGGATATTTTCGTTTGGCAAGGCATGGATTTCTGAAACTCAGGCCTTAACCAGTAGGCCAATTGAAGCCTATGGAATGTGTTTTTGTGTTCTGTGTTTTTTTGTCCAAGACCGGAACTCGAAGTCAGCATCTGATGCTTTCACTCATGACTGGCACTCTACCACCTGAGCCATGCCGCCAACCATGAAATGTGTTTTTGTTCCTTATATTTGTCTTAGGTTCATTGTCTCATTCTTTAGTGATTTTCAAAGAAATCTTGTGCCTAAAAGTTCATTTTTCCTAATTATGAAATAGATATGCATGTTTACATTTATGTAAAGTATTTGCTCTGTATAGTTTTTGTTATTGTTTCTCTTAAAAGATCACTATATATATTTAAATAAAAATGAAGGTCAGCAATATGCTTAATGTCATTTTTTTTTTTTTTTTTTTTGGGCCAGTCCTGGGCCTTGGACTCAGGGCCTGAGCACTGTCCCTGGCTTCTTCCCGCTCAAGGCTAGCACTCTGCCACTTGAGCCACAGCGCCGCTTCTGGCCGTTTTCTGTATATGTGGTGCTGGGGAATCGAACCTAGGGCCTCGTGTATCCGAGGCAGGCACTCTTGCCACTAGGCTATATCCCCAGCCCCTTAATGTCATTTTTTCAATATACTTAATGTCATTTTTTTCTTGAAATCTGAGCAATAGAGAATTCTCTTAAGAATTTTTTGTGTTTAAGCATAGTTAGCTAAATTAATTTGAACTTGGTGTTCACAAACTATGTCCTAGCTTTTTAAAGTATGGCCTTTAAAACTGAAGCTGGGGGCATCAGGAATAGCTCAAGCGCTAGAGTGCTTGCCTAGAGGAGCCAGAGGCCCCAAGTTCAATTCCTCCAAAACACAAACAAATATAGAATGAATTTCCATTTTAAAAGGTATGAAGTTTAGGTGGTAGCTAAGGTCCTTTGACAGTTTCCTCTCACAGACACGCCTAAGATGAATTTATGTACCAAAGTACCTCAGATGAAATGCCACCTGCTTTTAGTTTGGCAAAGCAAAAAGAAACATTGGAGTAGGAAGGAAAGAATTGCCTGTTGGGGAATTGTCTCCAAATTCCAAGCAGCCTAGTGGGGAGAGAAGCCCCTTCTGCTAGGGGGAGGAAGAGAGAATTAAGACCTGGTTTTGAAACCCAACTAGGTCCACTGCAGTGAAACCCAGTGCTAGGCAAAGCCCCACAACCTCTACAGCGAGGCCAATTGAGAAACTGATTAAGATCCAGGACTGTGTTCAACCTTCCATCTGAAGTGGCAGAATGTAAGGTAGCAGAGGTTTGTCTCAGAGCCCAGTACCAGGGCCCCCTTAGCTAGACAGCACCAGTAGAAACTGGACACCCTGTACACAGGCCAAGGCTCACAGACCTATACCAGCTGTGGCATCAGCTGGAGAACCTGTGTGCCTGTGGGACAGACAGATGGATGCACACGTTTCATCACTTCCAGCCTTAACAGTAGGTCTGCGGAGCACTTCCCAAGACTGCAGGGCCCCTAATGGCTGTGAATCACCACTCTTCCCTTAAGCTCAGGCTGCACAGCTGTCATCAGGCAATCTAGATGAGGCGCTGCCCTGACACCAGCAGAGGACCGCACCTCCATGAGGCAGATAGCTGTTTTGGCATGTGTACTTCTACCTGGGGCATGGGCCTCAGTGTACCTGACACTGAGACTCAGGCACGATCCAATTTAGCATCAAGCCCAAGGGTCTGCCTTCACCAACACCACCTGTGGTGTGGGCAGTACAGCATGTACAAGAACACATTTGCTAAGGGAGAGCAGGTTTGGACCAGATCCAGTGCCACTGTGGACTCACTCCAATGACAATGACACTCGTGTTTCATACCTCTATTCTAGCCACTAACACCTGTAGCTAGTTGAAGTGTTCTTGAACCACGAGTCTACCTCAGCAGTAGGTAGTCCAGAGAAGTGAGCCTCAGTCCTAATATAGCATTGTGCTAATCTTAGTGGACTGAGTTCAGGTTGTCACACACTTGGTACCTTTGGTGGGCACGTGTGACACAGGAGGCTTGGCTGGCCCATCAATGATGACCCTTGCCCAAAGCCAAGCAGAATCTATAGGCTAATAACTCCGCAAAGCATCAGGGTCTCCCCTAGCCCTGAACAGTACTCCTGTAGAAGACTTAGGACAAATTTGCATCTGGACCACTTCCTCAGTGACAATATACCAAGAAGATCTTAAGCAAATGTGGACCTGGGTACCATTTAGTGCAACAATAGTGAAAGTGCCAGGCTCTGGTGGTTCATGACTATAATCCTAGCTACTCAAGAGGCTGAGACCTGAGACTAATGGTTCAAAGCCAATCCAGGCAGGAAAGTCCATTAGATTTAATTTATATCCAGTTAACCACCAGGAAGCCCAAAGTGTAGCTGTCTGTCAAGTGCTCTCTACCATTTGAACTCAGCCTGAGTTCAAGTCCCAGGACCAGCACCAGGAAAAAAAAAAGTGCAGTGACTATAGACTAAAAGAAAATAAGCATGGGGCTGGGAATGTGGCTTCGGTAGAGTGCTTGCCTAGCATGCATGAAGCCTTGGGTTTGAGTCCTTAGCACTACATACATGGAAAAAGCTGGAAGTGGTAGAGTGCTAGCCTTGAGCAAAAAGAGGCCAGGGATAGTGCTCAGGTCCCAAGTCCAAGCTCCAGGACTGGAAAAAAAGAAAAAAAAAGAAGCAACTCAAATAGTATCTCTGGAAAGACACACAAACCCAGATTGGGAAGATATGAATAATACTGGTTCCCTCAGTGTCTAGAAATCACATTCCAACAAGCATAAACAGCTTTCAGAAAACCATGGACCTGCCAACTACTGGAAATAAGGTCCCAGAAATTGACTAGGCATAAATCAATGGGAGAACTCTCAGGGAATTTAAAACAGAAAGGTTTCAGTATTCTAACATAAATTTGAAAATACATAGTTGGGGGGAGGGGAAATAGAATGAAGAAAGCTTATGGGAACTTTGGGATAGTATTAAAAGAGCCAATATTGGGTTATGGGTTCAGGAAGGGGTAAGAAAGCTTATTAAAGAAATAATGATAGGAAACTTCCCAAACATAGAGAAGGATACAAATATCCAGGAGCTGGAAGGTCAGAGGTCACCAGTGAAATTTAACCCAACCAAGTCTTTTTTTTGTCAGTCCTGTGGCTTGAACTCAGGGCCTGAGCACTGTCCCTGGCTTCTTTTTGCTCAAGGCTAGCACTCTACCAACTTGAGCTACAGTGCCACTTCTGGCCTTTTCTATATATTAGGTGCTGAGGAATCGAAACTAGGGCTTCATATATACGAGGCAAGCATTCTTGCCACTAGGCCATATTCCCAGCTCCCGCTCCCCCCAAAACCAAGTCTTAAGATATCTTACAATCAAACTCTCACAGGTGGAAGATAAAAGGTTCTCAAAGTTGCAGGAGAAAAGAAATAACACACTAAGCTTCCCTCCATTCTCTTTCAGCTGACATCTTACAGGCCAAGAAACAATAGCATGAGATTTGCACAGTTTTGAAAGAGAATTATCAGCCAAGAATATGATACCAGCAAAGCTATCCTTTAGATATTCTGAAGGTCAGCACAAAGCACCCAGTTTAAATCCTAGTAGTTCCTATATATGTGTATGTGTATAATATATATACATACATACATGTGTGTATAAAATCAATCACTTTTGCAAACATAAAGCTAAGAGAATATAACTCCACTAGACATGTTCTATTAAAAATGCTAAAAAAAGACAATCTGGAAAAGATACCCATGAGTTAACAAAGAAAACATAGGAATGAATAAAAATTACTGGTAACAGTAATTTTACAAATTCAGAATGGTTTATTATTGTAAGCCTGGTTGCATATATGATTTTTCTTAGGTAAGCTGAAAAAGCTAAGACAACTACATGAATATGTTAAGTGATAGATAATAAAGATGTAAAAGTGGGATATAAAAAATTAAATTGTAGGGGAAAATGGAATGCAACTAGAAATATTTTTTATGAGTATATGTTTTATTTGTTTTGGGTTTATCTTTATCATATCCTATCATTTCAAAATAGTTTTATAAGAAAAAGATCTATGTTAGGCCTTGTGGTAACCACAGAATAAAAGTTTATAATAAATCAGAAATACTGGGGCTAGGAATATGGCCTAGTGGTAGAGTGCTTGCCTCATATACATGAAGCCCTGGGTTTGATTCCTCAGCACCACATGTATAGAAAAAGCCAGAGGTGTTGGGCTCGTTAGCCTCTCCCGGCTCGGGTACTTACTTCTTTCTTTCCACCCTCCCTTTCTCGCCCTCTCCCCTAGCCATCCTACCCACAGATAAGCTAGAGTGAGGCGGGGGAGTCAGTGCTGACCTGCCGTGCACGTGGCCTGGCCGAGGATGTGTGCCCGCCTCCTTACCGCTAGAAGTCTGACATACACATGCCACAGGGTTAGCTTCTTAGAGCGAACTAACTTTATTGAGACAAGGACAACGGGAGATGATTCCGAGGGGAGGGGTTTGGCCAGGATGTCGATAGGCTGAAAGGTATCACCTGACCCCCAAGAGCTATGGTCACTCAAGCGTGTCAAGCCAGGGCGGTGTTGGTAGGCGCCAGGCTGGCTAGAGGGTTGGGGGCTGTTTGCCCAACCAGTTTCTCTGATTCCCATCCAAAGAGGGTAGCCAGGCTGCATTCCCCAGGGCTGGGGGAGGGGCATCAAGCCCCTTCCATCAAGGCCAAAGATAGATCCCAACATAGAGGGCGCCATCACGATAGGGAGGCACCCCAACTCGCTCCAACTGAATAGTGAGCTGGGAACTCCAGCACCCAACACCCCATCAAGAATCCAGCAAACCCAACAACCAGAAGCAACAGAGAAACACAGGAAACGAAAAAGAACAAAAAAGGAAGAGCCTATAACCTGTATGGAGCCGGAAAAAATCTGGGGTACCCTCCCCCCCACCCTCCAACCATGGCCTGAACAGGGCCAGGCTGGGAAAGGGGACCCGGTGCCAGCAAACCAACAGCTGAAAAGTCACACCAGGAACACAGAGTCCAGACAGCAGGAGCTCCACAGACCCCAGACGGAGTGCAGACTGAGACAGACGGCAGCGGCCGGGATCAGATGTAAGCAGCAGGGGAACCCGCGGTGCAGATGGGGAGAGCTGGGACTGCCACCACCAAACGACCGATCGCCACACGCCAGCACCACAGCCCCGAAAAGCCCACCGCAGCATGGGACACACACACACAATCCAGGACCAGTAAGTTCCCCACTCCCCCCCCACCAAAAAACAGGAGACCAGCTCTAGCAGAGACCCAAAACCTACAAAGAAGCTAGAGCTCCCTCCCTCCCCCTCCCTACCCCAAGGGAAAAAAGCAGCCCCATATCTGGCAGCGCTAGGACCCTACAGCTTCTGGGAGGACACGGGAACTAACAGAGGCGGAGCAGCGCCCAGCAAGGGGACCAGGAAACACCTAGTCAGACATTCCTCCCCAAAGCCCCAGCAGAGGAGCCTGAACCTGGCCCCACTGGCCCCGCCCCCTCCCCAGCAGGGGCCCAGGGACTGGAAGGCATTGGAACCCCACCTAAGGGGCCTGGTCCTCGAGGACTTTTGAACAACAGTCACAGGCTCGCTGGTGAGCAATACCAGCACAGCAGGGACACCTGGACCCAAACACATGCCCCCCTCACAGCGGAGGCACAGAGAGTCTGTGGGCACCAACCTGAACCCGGACACTTGATCCTGCTGGGGCACACGCATACAGCCCCCCAGTGGCAGCACCCGCTCTGATAGGTGCACTCTGCAAAGGTGGGCAGAGCCCCCCAGCGGCAGTGCCCGCTCTGATAGACGTACCCAGCACAGGTGGGCAGAGCCCCCCAGCGACAACACCCGCTCTGATAGCAGCACATTCCGCACAGGTGGGCGGGCCGCCCCCAACAGCAACACCTGGTCCCACAGGAGCAATCCACGTGGGGGGGTGAGCCGAATCTCAGCGGCAAATCTCAATCTGAGAGGTGAGCTCCTCCAACCAAGGTACCGAGTGGAATAAAGAACCAAAGAAGAGAAAAGCCTCCACACCACGCTGAATCATTGACCCGCAAACCCCCACCAGGGGCACGCTAGGGTCAGCACAACACAGCGGCAGGACACTATCCTGCAAAGAAAGACACAGAACCTACCCACCCCCAAGTGCAGTGAGGGTGACCACCCCAGCACCAACCGAGATGGTCACGCTCACCCACTGGGCAGTAAGGTTCAACAGCCAAACTCAAACCCAGAGCCAGGACACAAACAAGGCTCCCACTGACGGACCAGTGGGAACCAGCACAAAGCCAACCCAAGGAAACCACCTACAGATCTCCAGATGCGCAAATCACAAAGAAATATTACAAATTTCATGAAAGGGCAAGCCAACTCGCCAGCTCCAAAGAGCAGTACGACTGAAGAGGAGATGGAGAATAAAAAAAACAACTGAGGCTATGATGGCAGAAATGATGGAAAGCCTCAGGAACGAAATCAGAAAACAATTCCAGGAGTTTAGAATGGAAGTCTCGAAGGACCATCAGGAAGCCAAGAAAGAAATGGAAGCAAAAATCAATACAGTGCAAACCTCCGTTAAAGAAGACCTTATCCTAAGAAGTGAAATGCATGAAAAAATAGATTTAAAATACAACTCTTTAAAGGAAGAAATTTCCACGATCAGAGCTGATCTGGCAACCATAAATAGCTCCCTGACATCCATAAACTCCCCACTTGAATCCACAGCACAAAGAATTGACCATATTGAATCCAGAATCTCTCTCTTGGACAATGATGCAGCCGATAAGGACCAGAAAATTACCACACTCCAAGAAATGATAAAGCTCCAGGGCAGACTTATCCAGGAGCTAGTGGACAAAGACAAGAGATATAATCTGCACATAATTGGGATAGAAAAAGGAGCCGAATACCAGAGCAGAGGGCTTCAACATACTTTCAATAAAGTGATTGTAGAAAACCTCCCCAATCTCACAAGGGACCTCACCCAGGTAACCGAAGCCTATAGAATGCCTGTCAGACCAGACCCTAGAAAATCCTTGCCCAGGCAAATAATAAGACTTCAGATTTCAAGAATAAAGAGCAAATTTTGAATGCAGCCAAAGAGAAGAAAGAAATTTATTACAATGGGAAAAGGATCCAAATAACAGCAGACATCTCCACACAAACCTACCACGCATGAACAGAGTAGAACAACACCATCCATCTACAGGCCAACAATTGCCAACCCAGAATTAGATATCCAGCGAAACCAGAATTCATATTCAAGGGAAAAACCAGATCTTTCCATAGCAAAGAGGATCTAAAGGAGTATGTGAATAAAAAACCAGCCCTACAGCGAATTCTAAGAGGGGAACCCGACCCAACAGAAATTGTACAGGACACACAGACAGAAACAGAAAGAAACTACAATAGCCAGAGCCCAACAGAAAAAGCACCTCACTAAAGACAAGAAAAAAGAGAGAGAGAGAGAGAGAAAACAGCCTAACAGGAAAATGGAAGGGGAAAAAACACTCTTATCCTTGATCTCTTTGAATATAAATTGTATAAATTCTCCGATAAAGAGGAGCAGACTAGCAGAGTGGATCCGCAAACAAAAAGGTGCCATCTGTTGTCTACAAGAGACCCATCTTACAGCAAGGGATAAAAACAGGCTCAGAATGAAAGGATGGAGCAAGATCTTCCAAGCAAACGCACCTACCAAAATGGCAGGAGTAGCCATCTTGATCTCAGACAAGCTGGACTTCTCATGAAAATCAACTCAAAAAGACAAAGAAGGACACTACATTTTAATACAAGGAAAAATCCAGAATCAAGACATCACAGTGATAAATGTATACTCACCAAACAAAAGAGGCCCTACATATGTCAAGCAAATTCTCACAGAACTACAGAACAAGATAGACCCAAACACAATCATAGTGGGTGACTTTAATACCCCACTCTCTCCAAGAGACAGATCCAACACCCAGAGGATCAGCAAGGGAGCGAGGACCTAAGTAACACCATAGCCCAAATGGATCTGACAGATCTATACAGAATCTTCCACCCTACAGAGACCCAATACACCTTCTTCTCAGCAGCCCATGGATCATACTCCAAAATAGACCATGTCATAGCCCACACAAAGAACCTCAGCAAATACAAAATTATTGACGTCATCCCATGTATTATATCTGACCACAGTGGAATAAAGGTAACCCTCAATAACAACAGTTACCACAGAGGCTATACACATTCTTGGAGGCTAAAGCCCTCAATGTTATCTAACACTTGGACCACAGACCAAATTAAGGATGAAATTAACGAATTCATAAGCCACAATGATAATGAAAATACATCTCAAAGAAACCTATGGGATACAGCTAAGGCAGTACTGAGGGGCAAGATCATTGCCCTCAGCACTCACATTAGAAGAATGGAAGCAGAGCAAGTGAATAACCTCACGATGAAACTAAAACAACTGGAGAAACAAGAAATGATGGAATCTAAAATGACTAGGAGAAGAGAGATCACAAAGATTAAAGAAGAGATAAATCTGATTGAAAATAGAAAGACCATTCAACAAATAAATAAGACTAAAAGCTGGTTCTTTGAGAAAATAAATGAAATTGACAGCCCCCTCGCAAGACTTACAAAAAAAAAAAAAAGAAAAGCGACTCATACACATAAAATCAGGGACTCCACCAGAAAAATTACAACAAATACACACGATATTCAATCATAAGGAACTATTTCCAGAACCTCTGCTCACTAAAAAACAATAATTTTACAGAAATGGATCAATTTTTAGAGTAGTATAAACTGCCCAAACTGAACCAAGAAGAAATAAATCAACTAAATAAACCAATAACTTACAGCAAATTACAGGAGATAATCAAGAGCCTCCCAACAAAGAAAAGCCCAGGCCCAGATGGATTCACCAACGAATTCTATAAAACCTTTAGTGAGGAGCTAATACCAATATTCCTCAAACTCTTTTGTGAAATAGAAACAGAAGGAGAAATCCCAAACTCATTCTATGAAGCTAATATTATACTCATCCCCAAACCAGGCAAAGACCCAACAAAAAAAAGAGAACTACAGACCAATATCACTAATGAACACAGACACAAAGCTCCTCAATAAAATATTAGCTAACAGGATCCAGAAATGAATCAAGAAAATTATACATCATGACCAAGTAGGGTTCATCCCACAGACACAAGGATGGTTCAACATCCGTAAATCAATCAATGTAATTCACTACATTAACAGAATTAAAATCAAGAATCACATTGATATCTCAGTCGATGCCCAAAAAGCCTTTGACAAAATACAACATCCATACTTATTAAAGGCTCTGGAGAGAACAGGAATAGATGGAACATTCCTCAAAACAATAAAAGCCACATACAACAGACCAACTGCTAACATCGTATTAAATGGGGAGAAACTAAAATCATTCCCCCTAAACTCAGGAACAAGAAAAGGATGCCCACTCTCCCCACTTCTTTTCAATATAGTGATAGAATCCCTAGCTATAGCAAAGACAAGAGGAGGACATCAAAGGGATATACATTGGCAAGGAAGAAATCGAGCTATCCCTATTCGCAGATGACATGATCTTATATCTGAAGGACCCAAAAAACTCAGTCCCCAAACTCCTATACCTAATAAACTATTTTGGCAAAGTAGCAGGATATAAAATCAATCCACAAAAGTCAGCAGCTTTTCTGTACACCAGCAATATACAAGCAGAAAAGGATATTATGGAAATAATTCCTTTTACAGTAGCTGAAAAAAGAATAAAGTACCTAGGGATCAACCTAACCAAAGACGTGATGGACCTATTTAATGAGAACTATAAAAATCTAAAAAGGGAAATCAAAGAAGACACAAGGAGATGGAAAGACCTCCCATGCTCATGGTAGGCAGAATCAATATAGTGAAAATGGCCATATTGCCCAAATTTTCATACGAATTCAAAGCAATCCCCATCAAAATCCCAGCTACATTCTTCACTGAGATAGAGAAAGCAACCCATAAATTCATATGGAACAGCAAAAGACCTAGAATAGCCAAAGCAATTCTAGGCAAAAAAAAGCAGTGCAGGAGGTATCACAATACCAGACTTCAAGCTCTACTATAGAGCCATCATAACAAAAACAGCCTGGTATTGGTATAAAAACAGACCTGAAGACCAGTGGAATAGAATTGAAGACTCAGAAATAAAACCACACTCTTACAGTCAGCTGATATTCAACAAAAGAGCTAAAGACATACAATGGAAAAAACATAGCCTCTTCAACTACTGGTGCTGGGAAAACTGGGCAGCCATATGCAGAAAACTCAAAGTGGACCCTAGCCTATCACCATGCACCAAGATCAACTCAAAATGGATCAAAGACCTCAACATCAGACCTGAACTGAATCCTTGAAACTACTGAAGGACAGAGTAGGAAAGATGGTTGAACTTATAGGCACAGGAAGGAACTTCCTGAATATAGTCCCAGGGGCACAACAGTTAAGGGAGAGACTCAACAAATGGGACTACTACAAAATAAAAAGTTTCTGCACAGCTAAGGACATAGCCACCAAACTAGAAAGACAGCCAACCATATGGGAAAGGATCTTTACCAGCACAGCAACAAAGGCCTAATATCTGTCATCTACAGAGAACTCAAAAAAACTAAGCCCCTCCAAGCCCAGTAAACTAATTAGGAAATGGGCAAAAGAGCTAAAGAGAGACTTCACAAGAGAAGAGATAAAAATGGCAAAGAAACATATGAGGAAATGTTCAACATCCCTGGCAGTAAAGGAAATGCAAATAAAAACAACCCTGAGAAACCACCTCACCCCAGTTAGAATGGCCTATACTCTGAACTCAGGCAACAACAAATGCTGGAGGGGGTGCGGGGAAAGAGGAACCCTTCTTCATTGTTGGTGGAAGTGCAAATTAGTACAACCACTTTGGAGAACAGTATGGAGGTTCCTCAAAAAGCTCAACATAGACCTACCCTATGACCCAGCCATACCACTCCTAGGCATCTATCCTGAGCAACAGGTCCCAAGATATCAAAAAGACACTTGCACTTCCATGTTTATCGCTGCACAATTCACAATAGCCAAAATATGGAAACAACCCAGATGCCCCTCCACAGATGAATGGATCCAAAAAATATGGTACCTATACACAATGGAATACTACATAGCGATTACAAATTGTGAAATATAGTTATTCACAGGGAAATGGTCAGAACTTGAACAAAATGTTGAGCAAGACAAGCCTAGAACACAGAAAGCAAAGGGGCATGATCTCCTTGATATATGACTGTTAAGGAGGGGGGAGGGGGAGACAGTAGAGACCAGGTCTGCAAAACCAAAAACTTCTTGTCAAATGGTATTTCCCACAGGTTTGGGTCAGTGACCCTATATTATGTAACTAAAGCCAAACAACTACTCAACATATAAAGGTCAAAAATAGACCTCTCAGTGGATCACAATAGCTCAAAATCTATGTATGTATGTTCATATAAGACTATTGTTGACATATTGTCGACTGTCGACATTACATTTAAAGCCCTAGGCGAATTGTGTTTGGTGTAGGCCATGTGGTTACTGTATATGTTCTTGGTACACTGTGTATTGTATATATGTCTACCTGACCTAGGGAAGGGAAAGAAAAACAGAGTGTTAGATATCACAAGAAATGTACACACTGCCCTACTATGTAACTGTACCCCTTGTGCACAACACTTTGTCAAAATTTTTTGTTTAATTGATAAATTATTAAAAAAAAAGAATTAAATGTTCATGAACTTAAATCTCCTTTTGTATAAAAAATTTAAACTGGCAAAATGAAAACAAAACATGCAAAATAAAGTAAGAATTATTAAAAAAAAAAAAAAAGAAAGAAAAAGAAAAAGCCAGAGTGCTAGCCTTGAGCAAAAAGAAGCTAGGGACAGCGCTCAGGCCCTGAGTTCAAGTCTCAGGACTAGCAATAAACCCAAGAAATACTAAAAGAATCAAAACATACTACCAGAGTAATGTACCTATCCACCAAGGAAGACTAAAAGAAGGATAAAGAACTACCACAAAACTAGAAAACAAGTTGCGTATTAGCGATAATAACATTTTACCTATTAATAATTACCTTGAATGTAAATGGATTAAATCTCCAGATAAAAGACAGAATGGATTTTAAAGCCAAGAACCAACAATAGCTTGCGTAAAAAACTACCCTTATTTCTAAGGACATATAATGACAATGAAGGGATAAAATAAGAAATTTCATACAGTCTGGGAACATTGGCTCATTCCTATAATCCTAGCTACTCAGGTAAATATCTAAGGATCGAACTTCAAAACTAGCCCAGTCAGGATAATCCATGAGACTCATTTCCAATTAACCACCCAAAAGCCAGATGTGGAGTAGTGGTGCAAGTGGTAGAGTACCCAACCTTGAGCAGAATAGCTAAGGGACAATGCCCAGGCCCTGAGTTCAAGCCCCAGTATGAACTCAAGTAAATAAGTAAATTAATAATTTGAAATTTTCATTCAGATGGAATTCAATGGAAGCAGGAGTAAAATATTAATACTAGATAAAACAGGCGTTAAATCAAAACAGTAAGAAAGAGACAAGGTTATTACATAAGTGGGTTGATCTAGGAGAGGAAATTGAAGTAGGGGGGTTGGGTCTGGCTGGTGTCATCTTACCAACATGGTGCCTGGTGGGGTCTTGTCTTCATGGTTGGTGAAGGTGAAGCCACCCCCTCCCAGGTGATGGGCGTGCCTGAATCCCTGGAGGCAGGGATGGGCACTTGGCTGATAGGTTACTAAACCTGTCAATCCAGTGTCCGGGACACGAGTTTTTCTGTGGCTCTGTCCCCTGACCTGACTCCATTTAGGCCCAGACCAGCTCAGAAGTCATTGCGGGGATGTCTCCATGTTCTTGTCCTGTCTCCTGCCTCCTGGCTATTCTCTGGTCACGATGTCATTCCAATTCAGCTCATTGGACCTGAATTGCTTTGTTGGTATTGTTTTTGTTCTTATTTTCCTCTCTGGCCTGTTTCCTAACTGTGTTAAGTATATTTGCTGACTACTGGTCTTTGAGACAGGAGTCCATCATACAGTCATCAACATTTTAATAAAGACTCCAAGATTTGACCTCTCAAAATGTGGTTTCTCTGTTTTCTCACCTAACAACAAAATAACAATTCTAAATTATACACACTCAATATTGGAACACCCAAATTTAGAAAGCAAGTATTAATGGACCAAAAAATAGAGCTAGAATCCACTACAATAGTAGTTAGAGACTTAAACATCTCCCTTCCAGCAACAGGCAGATGATCCAGACAGAAAATCAACACAGAAATATCAGAACTTGCACCCCACTGTGAACCAGACAGACATCTCTTAAATTTTGTGTGTGTGTGTGTGTGTGTGTGTGTGTGTGTATGTGTATGTGGGGGGGGGTACACATGCGCATGTGCGTGCATGTGCCAGTACTGGGGTTTGAACTCAGGGCCTGGGTGTTCTCCCTGAGCTTTTGTACTCAAGGCTACCTCTCTACCACTTGAGCTACAACTCCACTTTTGGCTTTTTGTGGTTAATTGGAGATAAGACTTGCACAGACTTTCCCACTGAGAACTTAGAATACTGATGAAAGAAAATGAAGACACACATAAAAAAGAAAACAATCCTTTTAGTGTGTGTGTGTGTGTGTGCGCGCGCGCGCATCTGTGTATTTGGGTGCCAGTATCAGGGGTTTGAACTTAGGACCTAGTCCTCTCTCTAGGCTTTTTCCTCATGGCTAGTGCTCTACCACATGAGCTACATCTCTGCTTCTGGCTTTTTTTTTTCTTTTGTTTTTTGCCGTGCTGGGGCTTGAACTCAGGGCCTGAGCACTGTCCCTGGCTTCTTTTTGCTCAAGGCTAATACTCTATCACTTGAGCCATGGCACCACTTCCAGCTTTTTTCTATATATGTGGTACTGAGGAATTGAACCCAGGGCTTCATGTACACGAGGTGAGCACCTTACCATTATGCCATATTCCCAGTCCTGCTTCTGGCTTTTTGCTGCTTATTTGAAGATAAGAGTCTCATGGATTTGTCTGCATGGCCAGGCTTGGAACTGAGATCTTCACACCTCAGTCTTCTGAGTAGCTAGGATTACAGGTGTAGCTACTTAGTCTCATGAATAGCTAGGATTACAGCTACTGAGTATCTAGGATTACAGATGTGAGCCATTAGCACCTGGATACATTTGGCTTTCATGGATTAGAAAAATAAATGCTAAAATGTCCATACAGCCCAAAGCAATTTATAGATTCAATGCAAGCAAGATACCAATAGCATTCTTCACAGAACTAGGAAAAAAATCTGAAATTCATATAGAAACACACACACACACACACAATGTAATTACTAAAAACATTTTGAGCAAAAATAATAGAGCAGAATGCATTGTGCTACCTGACTTCAACACTACCATAATCAAAACAGCATGGTGCTAGCATAAAAATGGAAACATAGATCCATGTAACATAGAAGTAAACCAACATTTTGATGGCCAGCCAATTATCAACAAAAGTGTTCATGCATTGAAAAGGGGGCAGTTTTCAATAAATGATGGCATGAAAATTCTATATCCACCTTCGGTAAAATGAAGCTAGATCCCTATTATATATCACTAGTTGCAAAGACCAACTCAAAATGGACCAAATACTTAAAAGTAAGACCTAAAACTATGAAACTAATAGAAGAAAATCCTATGAGAAATACTTCAGGATGTGGAGCAAGGAGGTTTTTGTGGTCTTAGCTTCCAAGAAAGTTTAGTCTTGCTAGACTGTAAACTCTAGTAGGCAGCGATTATATTCTTTTTAATTTCCCTTAGTATCTCTAATGGGTGCTCCTTTAGTTGTGAACTTCATAACCCTGTTTTTAATTTCTCATTTATTTATTTATTTATTTATTGCCAGTCCTGGGCCTTGGACTCAGGGCCTGAGCATTGTCCCTGGCTTCTTTTTGCTCAAGGCTAGCACTCTGCCACTTGAGCCACAGTACCACTTCTGGCCTTTTCTATATATGTGGTACTGAGATATCGAACCCAGGGTTTCATGTGTACGAGGCAAGCACTCTTGCCACTAGACCATATTCCCAGTCCCTAATTTCTCATTTTTAATTGATAACACCAAACTAATTTGTGCATATTAATGGGGTACCATATATTTCACACCTGTATTGTGTAATTTTCATGGCTAGTAGTATTTCACTGTGTGTAGATATCAATTTGGATTGAATAAAATCACACATAAAGCCAGCTAGTTCAGGAGTCTTCTAGCCACCTCAGTGTTAGAGTTGTGACATGTATACCCATCATGTAAGGGAGCTGTATCTTCAGTTAACAGCTGCTAGCCACTATAATGATTTATGGAACAAACCAGCCCCAAACTCAGTGGCTTAATAAGCATTATTTTACTCCCAAGTCTGTGATTAGGACTGGGCTTTCCCTCCCATGCCTAGCACTTAGGTGTAGAGATTCTGGTTGTGTCCTTGCCAGCCCACACCAACCAGCTCAAAGCTTGCTCCATGTCTCAGCTGGCAGCAGCCTAGCCCAGGCATGCTGTCACTGCAAGGATGAAGTCCAAGGGTGAGAAAGGAAACAACAATTGCTAATGAGAGGTCCTTGGGCCAAAGAAAGTTCAGCTCAGGCTCCATTCATTGGGAGGCTTGGCCATGTACACTGAGAAGGCTGTGGGCACAGGGAGATGAGAGGAGTCGGGCTATTAACACAGTTACACAGCCCATGTCTCCCCTCCAGGGCTGAGAACCCTGAGAATCTCTAAGGCTTCTCCCTGCTCTGGTATTTTCCTGTCCAGATGAATAGTATTTGCAGAGGTGAAGGGTTTCTATTGGTAGTTCCTGCAGAGGGTGCCAAATGCAAGTCAATAGCTCCTCCTGGCTTGCTTGGCGCTTCCCTCTATTGCAGTAGCTTGCTTCTCTTGTCCTCTTACCAGAAGCACAATTCCAGCAATTTAGTGCTAAGTTCCAAACTTAGCAGGCAAATGCAACCATCATTTTATCCCTCCACCTTCCCTAAACCCCACCTGGCTTCCCTGTTCTTTTCATCTCGTCTTCTGCCACTGTAATGAGATGAGCCATTGCAAGCTGCCTTGTGACCCCACTGTTTACCTCGGAAGTTCTTCCTTACAAGGTTGTCACGTAAGCAAGCTGGCAAGTCACAGACTAGATGCTTGGATGTCATCTTGGGAGACTGAGAGGACCTCTGTTACTGATAAAAGCATCGAAACTAGTTTAGTACTAAAATATATAATTTTATATTTATTTAATAAATATTTATATATTACATATTTATAATATATATGTATATATAAATCAGCCAAAGCCAGGCACTGGTGGCTCATGCCTATAACCCTAGCTAATCAGAAGGCTGAGATTTGAGGACTGTGATTTGAAGCCAGCCTGGGCAGGAAAAGTCAGTGAGACTTAATTTCCAATTACCTACCCAAAAAGCGAAAAGTAGAGCTGTGACACAAGTGGTAGAGCACTAGCTTTGAGCAGAAAAGCTCAGAGACAGGCTCTGAGTCCAAACCCCAGGACCAGTGCACACAGGCACACATGTGCATGCATGCACATGCATGTGCACATGCGCACGCACACACACACACACACACACACACACACACGCCAGACTGAGAGAAGAACCCTTGTGCCCCATGGCCCTGCCATCGCAGTACTATTGGGAAGGGCACCCACAATATTGATAGAAGCACAGGCCTCCCTATGAAAGCGCCTCAGTTGTTAAGTGTTCTAGCAGCTTCTTTCTCTTAATGATTACTGCACTCTTTCCAGTGCCACCCCAGCCTTGCTTTGTTACTCCAAGACCCTTGAGACAACTTATTGGAAAATTCTGTCTACAAACCTAGGCTGCTCAATCTCTGCACCTGGAAACCCAGAATAATCAGTAAGAATAAGGCAGTCTCTTCTTGCATGGAAGAGCTGGGTGTGAGTCACTGGCACACAGAGAAGCTGTCTCCTATTTCCAACCTAGATGCAGAAGTCCTGATAGGGCTTTTCAGGTAACCACCCTCCAGACTTACCTCAGCTCCAAGTCTCCAGAAAATCAGGCTCTGGGGCCACGTGTAGCCAGGTGCTGGTCCTGGGGCTTGAACTCAGGGCCTGAGCACTGTCTCTGAGCTTCTTTTTGCTCAAGGTTAGTGCTCTACCACTTGAGTCACAGCTCTACTTCTGGTTTTCTAGTGATTAATTGGGGATAAGAGTCTCACAGACTTTCCTGTCCTGGCTGGCTTTGAACCATGATTCTGCAGATCTCAGCCTCCTGAGTGAGCCACCAGTGCCCAGCTTTTTTTGTTTTTGTTTTGTAACTTATTGGAGATAAAAATCTCAAGGACTTTCCTGCCTGGGCTAGCTTTGAACCATGATCTTAGCCTCCTGAGTAGCAACCTTACCACTGGACTTTAGAGCACTGATAAATACCACTGTGAGGTAGCATCTGGATTGGCAAATACTCATATTCTTACTAACAATATTGATGAAAATTCTGCTATATTTTCAGCCATGCCATGTGACAGCCCTGGTCAGAAGCAGCTGAGGACTGCCTCAGTCCTCAGGACTGCCCTGTCAGCTACAGGGCAGAGGCCACACTCCAAAGCTGACAGACTTGGAAGACATGTTAGACATTAAACCCTGTCTAAAATCTCTTTCAGGAGAGGGAGTTTAGACTATGCGAAGTGATGTGTTGAGTTTGAACTCAGGTACTTGGACTCCCCTTTAAGTATTCCTCCCACTACACTGAGGTCCTCAATTTCATACTGGCCAGAGATCATCTTGGGGAACACTTATGCAGCATGGCTGAGCTCTTGGTTTTAACCTATGCATGTCTTGCCTACTTACAGGAAGGGTTCCTCCATCTGTGCATCATGGAGCTAGCTTTCCAAGGCAGGGATGAAGGGGTAGGGGACCCCCATCTTCCCTGATCTCTGCTTTCCATTTCACAGTATGAGGGGCAGGGTTATTATTATTAATTATAGATTCATTAAGCTTATAACTGAATCCATTCATGTCTGAGCCTTTCAGAACCCTCCCTTGGCATAGCAGGAGATGGGCACACTCCTAGTACTCTGGGTCTAGAGATAAGCAGACACTCAAATGCTATATGACACACAAATGCCTGAACATTCACATTATCATCAAACTAAGAAACTATTAGTTCAATGAATGTTCTATCATGTTACCTCTGCAACTCTTCCACATGGAGATCAGAAGAGCAAGTGTATCTATGAGCATTTGTATACTACAGTTGCATATGAAAGCCCAAGGAGGCAAGGCCCAGTCCTTAGCTTGGCCATCTTCTTTTCCATATCCCGCTCCATCCCACATTGAGAGGGGTCCCTGTGCTTCTATGGAGTTTCCAGCCTGCATGTCCCAGTGCGATATGTAACCCCTACAAATAGCTAGCTTCTCCTGGATACTTCTTTGTCCTGGAGGCGTGTGCAGGGCACACTGAGGAGGACAGGTGTAGGGAAGAGGCCTGCCCAGGCCCTGGGAGCAAGCTTAGAACTGTGGTTTTGACCTGTGATCTCAGGGGGACCTGGAGTATGTGCTCTAGGAAGAGGCCTATGAGATTCCATGGACCTTGCACCTCAGTCCCACAGACTCCCTGCCTGTGGGGAGGGTCAGGCCACAGGAGGACCAACGTATGGGACCCAGGACAGCAGCCTTCTCTTTCAGGTCTCTAGGTAGTCATGGATTCTCATCATGGTTGTGACCTCGGGAAAGTCCCACTGCCACTCTCAGCCTGTTATCTGCCTTGCACCCTGAGGCTGCCAGAATGCCTCCACCTTCCAGGGTCCTCCCCAGAGTCCAGGAAGCAGACTCGAACACAGTCGCCTCACTTTATCTAGCAGTGCCAAGACACCAGCCTTGTCTTCCCAAGGAAGAGTGAGTCACAGCAAGGAGTTGCCTTTATTTCTTAATTTCCCATCCAGAAGCCCCATTGTGGTCATGGAGGCAGCATGAAAGTAACATCTCCCCAGGACAAGAATTGGCCATGTTGGCTAAAGGAACCAACTGGCCAAAGTGACTGTCTCTAAAGCCACAACTCTGGGGGCTAATGTCACCTTGGCAGAGATTGTTCACCTACAGACTACTCCAGATGATTTTCGGGCCTGAAGTGCCTGCCTCCTGGATTCCATGACTCAGGATCATTGAATAGCTTTGACCTGCAGCCATCCAGTAACAAGAAGAAGCCCTGGAGATGTCTTTTCAAAATAAAGCTGTGTCTCACTCAAGAAGGGTGGTGAGCAAAGGCAGTATCAGCCATGCAGGACCAAGGAGCCTATAGGAAAGGAAGAACTCAGGCACACAGACATGAGCACGGACAGGAAAGGGGTCTCAGAGCACTCCGAGGAGAGCAGGGAGCAAGGAGATGACACCCAGGACACAGTCTCTGCCAAGGCTGAACTCAGCAATGGAGTTCTAGATGGGGAAAGCCAGGATTCTAATTTCTAAAGACAAGGAAACAGCAACATTGGCTCAGGTGTGGGCTTGTGAGCAGGTCTCTCCAGTAAGAGATAGACATGAAGGGTATGTGTGAGACAGAGGTCAAAGTGCAAAGACAGCCATGAGGTCACGATGGCACCAGGGATTTGAATACAAGAACTGGCAGGAAGAGAAGGGCTGCTGCTCTGCTATTGTTCACGTAGCAAGCAACCCAGCTGTGCCTCAGCCCTCTGAACAGGCATGAGCAGCGTCTTGTGGCTTCCTCAGTACTTTATTCACAGTTGGGTCTCATCCCAGATGAGCCCCAGTCACTTGAGGCTGGGCCAGGCTCAGGCCAGTTGAAATGTCCTCAGCTGGTTCAAGGCTGTACTCACCTCCTGGCTTTGTGGTGGCCAGGCCTTGGGAGAAGAGATCACTGGCCACCCTGGGCAAGAATGCCTTCAGGCACGGAGGTCCAAGGAGCAGGGAAGCCTGGAACACCAGACCCCCCAAAAGGATGAGAACAAACTACAACAGCTCAGCTGGTTTCCGTTTGTCTAACAGTGCTAAGCCAAGTCCACAGCCTGGGCCGGGAACATTCCAGATGTGAGAGGGACATTCTAGCCAGCGGTTTGGCCAGATGGTAGAGAAGGGGAGCAGGTCTCAGGGTGGGCATGTGGCAGGTTTCTGGTACTTTGGATTAAGACAGGATGCAGTGGTCCTAAATTCTTCCAGGTGGACTGAGTCGTCCAAAGTATATCTTAGCAGCAGGAATTCATCCTTGTTTGGTGTCACACGGAGGTTGGTGACCACGGGGCTGGGAGAGCACCAGGCCAGCTTGATGAGGGTAGAGGAGCTGCTGCCAGTAGGTTGGCTGCAGCCCACCTGCTCCTCACACCCTCAGGTGAAGTAGCGGCAGGGTGTAGAGTCGATGGAGCAGTACTGGGTGCACCGCAGGTCTCCATATGACCTGAGAGAGGCAGAGACAAAGGTCAGGGCAGACACAGGGCTGGGGCTGAAGCTGGGACGCTCCTGCCCAGCTCTGAGGGAAGGTTCTGGAAGGCTACCTCTGGAGACACTTGGTCCAATTGCATCAAACAGAAGTTGCTGCTACTACCGTATCAAGGCTGAGGGTTTTAGGAAAATGTCCTCATTCTCATTTGCATTTGCAGCACAGGGCTCAGGAAAGTTGAGGCAGGTCTGGGGTTTTCCTCCCCCAGGCCCCAGTGGAGAGATTTGGGTGGGAGGAATTGTTAGTCCTGCTGTGAACATGACCTCTAACAATAATAACCCCCTTCTCAAAGCCTGAAGGCTTTCCAGTACTGTCCAATGGTCCTGATGCTAATGTTCTGTATCAGTGTCGGCCAAGAGATGCGCTGGCCAGGTATGGTTATTGAGCCCTAGAATTATGGCCATTTAAAATTCGAATGATTTGAATCCGAACAGCCAAATCCAATGGAGTATAGTCTAGGCTTCTGCAATCCCAGATGATAATCCGAGACAGCGTCTTATGCACAATAACACATTCACTAGCACCCTCTGGGACTTCCAGGGACTAGGGAGTGACTACAGTGATGTCAGATGATCTCCAGTCAGGTTTCCCTAGAACCATTGAGTAGCTCAGCATGGCCAGCTCTCTGGAAGGTTCTGTTGGGAGGAATGTTCTTTCAGGCCATGGGCAGTACCCACAGACACATGTCCAGCAGGGTCCTGAGTGATCCTAACAGGCTTGGAGTCTGAATGACTACAGGCCTGCGATCCTCCAGCCTGAGTGAATATGCTGAATGTGAGAAAGCAGAATGGGAGCAAGAGAGGGATGAGCATGGAGTTTGTGCCCTGGTGCTGCTGAAGGCCTGGCAGCAAAAGCACAGGAGGCTAAACTCATGAGGAAGCAAGAGATCTAAGGAATCTGCAGACATTGTTGGGCATAGATTGGGTAAAAGCAAGTAGCCTCGTGTCTTCCCCAGAACATTTTACAACACTGGCTTTGTGATGATGAGTGGAAACAAGGTGCCAATGTAGGCATGTCCAGGCTGCATTCTGGACATGGAATCCATGTCTCTTAGGGTCTGTGGCTTTCAGGTGGCCTGGGAGAGGTCAACATGGAGGCCAGGACACTAGCACACTTGATGTGGCCATAGTAACTACAACTCACACACTGCCACTCCCCTCCGGGCCCAGGGCAGAGCTGGTGACTGTGTCATCACAGGCTCCAGGGTGTGAATGGGGCTCTGACTGAAGCCACACAGGGATTATGTGATTACTAGCTTCCCACTGAACAGAGAATGCTAGGGAGCAGAGACTATGTGCTGTACCTCAATGTCTAGTCATATCAGGATCATGAGTAGCACTGAGAATACTTGTGAAAGGGAGTGGGAGGAGAAAAGGATGGAAAGGGAGGAGGGAGATGTCTTCCCTACCCTGGGAGATAGGTCTCGCATGTTAGATAGCCAAAGTCAGAGCTGTCACAGTCCTCCACGCCCTCGTGCCGGAAACCATCTCCACAGTAGGCCCGGTGGCAGCCTGAGGAGACACAAGGACAAGGACGAGGCTCTGAGAAGGGGCAGGGAAAAACAAGGCAGGACGTGCCTAAGCCTGTAAGGACACTGTGAGCCAGAGCACTGTACCCACCTAGGCCCAACCGCCACTGGCTTCAGATTCCCAGAGCCAGGCCCTGCAGACCACACGCCCACAGCCACAGGTCCTGGAACAGGAGAAGGAGCCCCGGGCTCCAACCAGCCTTGCCATCTGCTGGCTGAGGGAGTCTCTTAAGTCTTTATCTGCAAAGCTGCCCACCTCTCACAGGCCTGCTGTGGGGTTCCCACGAGATAAGGGGGGAGACTGGGGTGTCAGGCCCCAGTGAGAGTACATGGTGATTCTCACCTGTCAGGAGAGAACTCCTAGAGGGGTGATGCGGACAGACCCTGGTTGTTTCTCCGGGGAGCCACAGGAGCCCACAGAAAGACCTGTATTCTCACACAAGGAGTAGGACCCCCACCTACATTTTCATTTATTTATTTATTTATTTATTTATTTATTTATTTATTTTAGACATTGGCTCCCTATGTAGCTAAGACTAGCCTTGAGTCTGCCTCCTAAGTGCTGGGATTACAGGTGTATGCCACCACATTGGTCTCATACCTCACTTTTTGTTTTTTTTGGTACCAGTCTTGGGGCTTAAATTGAGGGAGTGAGCCCTGAGTCTTTATGTTCAAGTCTAGCACTTTACCACTTGAGCCACAGCTCCACTTCCAGCCCTTAAAAAAAATGGTGGTTAGTTAGAGTCTCACAGACTTTCCTGCCTGGGTTGGCTTTGAACTGCGATCCTCAGATCTCAGTCTCCTGAATAGCTAAGATTATAGGCGAGAGCCACCAGAAGAGAGCCCAGCCCTGTGGCTGTGCCAGTGTGGAATGGACTCCAGGCAAAGCCAGAACATTAGAGGCTGTGCCCTGGGAGTTGCTGGGGGGGGGGTCAGTGCAGCCCTCCCAAGAGACCGGTTTCATCTCCCCTGTGTCCACCTTGGGTGTCACATCATCCTCTGCAGCCACACATGCCCACTCTTGACCCCTGAACAGACCAAGTCATGGATAGATTCAGTGACTGCATGCTAAACCCTACTACATCCAGATACCAGCACATGAAGGCAGCTTAAAGCGTCTCTAAATACTTGTGTCACTGCCCCGTGGTACCCATTTCACAGTCTAGGAAAGTGAGGCTTGCTGTAAACAACCCTCAGTATGGCTTACTACGTAGCATGGAGGCAACCAGAGTCTGCATCAAAACTCTGTTTTCCATCTCACCCTCACTTTGGTCATTTGAATAATTAAAAAAAGTCAAAGCAAACCATCCAGGGTGGTGCTGCCCCAGCACCCTCCCACCCACCTGGAGGCAGCACTGGCAGCCGGCCTCAGAGAACGAGGCTGGCGACTAGAGGAGTGCCCGCCTGGCAAGGGGTCCTGGCTCACAGATGTGGCCTCTTCCTTTTGCCTTTTATTCCTTCATTCAAAGTAAAGGCTGATCACACTACCTTCCCCTTTGGAGCCTAGAACCTGGGTTGTGCCAGGGAGTGGGATGGGAGACAAGCAAGGACCTGGGGTAAGGAAGGCACTCCCATGGGGCAAGACCTTGTCACCCACCTCACCGATGTGTTTGGGTGGTAGAACCGTCAACAGGTGGCTTGAAATTGGGAGGAAGGGTTCCATGGCATCCAGGACACTCTTTCTGGGCTTAGATTGGTCCCAGTCCCCATAGCTGGTGTCCAGGGCTAGTGCCACCCTACCTAGTGGGGTCCTCCCTGGCAGGGGCATACTCACTGATGCAGTCATCACCCGTATAGTGGTTACCGTCGTCACACTCCTCCCCAGGCTGCAGGAGCCCGTCCCCACAGGTGCCATGCTGGTCTACGGTGTAATCCACAGGGTAGAAAGGGGTCAACTGGCCAAAGAAACATACATCATTAACCGGGAGGTGGCAATGCCCAGGCAGCTGAAGAGCAAGGAGGCCCCTGCTCTGGGGACAGAGGCTCTGGACCAGGGGGCCTCCTGGGAGGGGTACTCTTGGTTTGTCACCCACCCACTATGAGCTCTGTGGTCAGAAGAATGCTGGGCCCAGATAAGTCAGCATTCAGTATCACAGGGCATGGTCTGGGAGCTTGGTTGGAGAGGAGCTTGTTTTGGGGCTTGGGAACACAGCTGCTCAGAAAAGTCTAAGAGAGCATCACTAGCCCTTCAGTGGAGACAGGTTGTACACATTCTTTTCAGGCCTAGCTGTTTGGCCTTTTCTTCCTTTCATATATAATATACACACATATACATATATATGTGTATATACCTATATATGAAATGTATATTATATATACACATAAAATATTTGGTGATACTATGGTTTGAATCAGGGCCTAACAATTGATTAGGAGGTGCTCTAATTCTTGAAGCAAACCATTAGCCCTTTTTCACTTTATTTTTTTCAGATAGGATCTCATACTTTTTGCCAGGGCTTGCCTCAAACTTTGGTCTTCCTGATGTCTTGCCTCCCAAAATAGCTGGGATTATAGGCATGCCTCATTGTGCCCAGCCCCCTTCCTTTCCTCTAATGGGTGTGCCTCTCTGTCAGCTGAGGACCTGTGAGAGAGATATCCTAAGGGCCTCAGAATACCTGGATGGGAAGCCAGCCAAGGCTGTCCTTGAAGTACAGGGATCTCTGGTCTCGGCGGAAGGCAATGGCATTTTGGGTGTTCAGCCTCTCAAGCTCCTCCTGGTTATTGACCACAAAAATCTGCCAGAGAACACATTGGTGAGTATCCCAGGAAACAATTCTCCATAGGCAGAGAAAGCTGGAGGAGGTGGCAATGGGAAATGGCTGCATAGGCCACTGTGTTCCATTGTTCTGACCACACCTTCTCCGGCCACTTCCTGATGTCTGAGTTTGAAATTCAATATTCACCATGATTTAATCTTTTCCAACATTATAGACATCCTTAAGACTTAAAAGGTGATTCATTTAGTTGAGTAATTTGAGAAAAGGAATGTATTCGAAAATGTTTGTTCTTCTATTATTTACCTTAATGCGAAGTTTGGGCACTGGTTAAATAAGTCATAGAAAGCATCCCAATGGATGGCGCCATGTGCATCCATTCAAGTGATGCTTATGATGAAACCATGTGCAGGGCTTATGGCACGATGACGCAAGGGAGGTATGCGAGAAAAGAGTGGGCACCAAGGCAAAACGACTCATAGCTAACCACAAATTATTGCTGTTAAGGTTAGGATTCATCCCATTGCTTGTTCTGTTTTAACATTTACTTGAAATTTTCCATAATAAAAAGTTTAATTTATAGCATGTGAAAACACAGTGAGATTTCACCTAAGAAGTTAGAGCATAACATTTTTATACAATATAACTTGAACCATATCAAAGTGACACTTCAAAAAACAGAAGCAAAGAAATTGCCTCTAATGACTCATAGCCAAATAAACAATTTGGTTTTCTTCTTTTAATTATCCCCTATCTTATAACTTTCTATAATGTGGCTATAGTGAAACACAAAGATGTGCGAAACAGGTAAGAGGAGTCCATGAGCACCCACCTCAAGCTGCACCCCAAAGAGCCTTACCGCAGGAACTCGCAGGGAACTGGACCCATATATGGACTCCCCATAGGAGGGGTTATTCACATTCACAGGAGGTCCACAAAGACATCTGCCTGGAGGCCCTGGAAATCCTCTTTCTCCCTTGGGTCCCATTACAAGTTGTCCTAGAAAGCAACAGACTTCTGTGTTACTAGAGCCAAGAAAGAGAAAACCAGATCACTCGGGGAGACACAATGAACCTGTGGTTAGAGTCATCTGACATCTACACATGTCAGCACAGGCCTAAGGGAGAGGCTCAGAGAGATCATTTTGACCCAAGATGTGGAAATGATGAGGAGCGAAATAGCTGGTAAGACATGGAATTCCCTTCATTCCTGCCTTACAGACAGATAAGGTAGCTGGTGCTGCAGCAGCCATATTGCAACCGTAATAATAAAAGCAAGTGTGCAGGGACACAGGGCCTGGGACTCTGACTGTGATAAAGGTGGAACCAAAGCCAGCTATTGTCCATTTATAGATTTCCTTGTCGGAGTAAAACAATGTCTTTTTGGTTTAGATTAATGTTAACAGGGGGATTTTTGTAGATAAATATATTACTGATGGATAGATTTTATGGTTTTAAATCTTTTTTTTTTTGTACCAGTACAGGAGTTTGAACTCAGAGTCTTGTGCTTTTGCTTGGCTTTTCCTCTCAAGGCTGCCTGGCTGGCTTCCAACTGGGATCCCCAGATCTAAGTTCCTGAGTAGCTAGGATTACAGGTGAAGCCACCAGCATCCAGTTATCTTTTCCTTATATAAAGAATAATTACAAGCCAGGCACTTGTTGCTCATGCCTGTAACACTACACTAGTCAGGAGGCTGAGATCTGAGGATTGCAGTTTGAAGCCAGCCCAGCCAGTAAACTTCATGAGGCCCTTATAAATCATTAAATAAATTACTCAGAAAAAGCCAGAGGTGGTATTGTGGCTCAAGTGGTAGTGTGCTAGCAAAAATCTCAGGGAAGAGCCCATACCCAGTGTTCAAACTCCAGTACCACCAATAATAATCATAACAACAACAATAATTATAATTATAGAGGAATTTCTGGATGTGTTTTTTTATGTCTCCTGAAAGAATATGGGACATTTGTAAATGCTCACCTCACTCACATTTCTGTGATAAAAGTCAGGATGTATCCTGAAAACTTATGATCAGGAAACTCACTCCTGCTGCTAGGGTAGCTAGAGCTGCTAGGGTAGTAGTCCTTACATTTACTTTGATTTTTTAATTAAACAATATTTTACTAGCACAAATTAATTGTACAAAGTCATGAATACTTTGATTTATTTCGAATTTTAAGTAAAAAGATCAGGTCTCACTATATGGCCAAGCCTGGTCTCAGATTTCTGGGGTCAAGTGATCCTCTTGCTTCAGCCTCTTGAATAGCGAGGACTACATGTGCACACTACCATGTTCACTTTTTAAAGGCCATGTTGCTCAGGACATACTCCAGACTAGTTCAATCAACACTAACTACTAAGAATATGGCCTAGGGGGCTGGGAATATGGCCTAGTGGCAAGAGAAGCCCTGGGTTCAATTCCCCAGCACCACATATACAGAAAAAAGCCAGAAGTGGTGCTGTGGCTCAAATGGCAGAGTGTTAGCCTTGAGCAAAAAGAAGCCAGGGACAGTGCTCAGGCCTTGAGTCTAAGCCCCAGGACTGGAAAAAAAAAAAAAAAGAATATGGCCTAGGGGGCTGGGAATGTGGCCTAGTGTTAGAGTGCTTGCCTAGCATGAATGAAGCCTTGGATTTGATTCCTCAGCACCACATAAACAGAAAAAGCTAGAAGTGGCTCTGTTGCTCAAGTGGCAGAGTGCTAGCTTCAAGCAAAAAGAAGCCAGGGACAGTGCTCAAGTCCTGAGTTCAAGCCCCAGGACTGGCAAAAAACAAAAAAAGAAGAATATGGCCTAGCTAAAGTGGTAGCGTGCTGGCCAGCCAGTCCCGAAGCCCTGGACACACACACACACACACACACACACACACACACACACACACACACACACACTCTCTCTCTTTTTCTTTTTTTTTTTTATCAGTCATGGTCCTCCAACTCTGGGCCTGGGCGCTGTCACTGAGCTCTTCAGCTCAAGGCTAGCATTCTACCACTTGAGCCACAGCACCACTTCTGGTTTTCTGGTGGTTAATTGGAGATAAGAGTCTCACGGATTTCCTGCCCAGACTGTCTTTGAACTATGATCCTCAGATCTGAGCCTCCTGAGTAGCTAGGATTACAGGTGTAAACCACCAGCACCTGGCACATACACATTTCTAAGAACAGAATCTAGAAATACACAAATTTATTTATTTGTTCATTTATTTATTTGGGATATAATAGGGTCCAGTGTGTGCTAGATCAATGCTCTACACCCTTATCTCTCTTTTCATTTTTTCTTCTGTGCTTGGGATTGGACCAAAGGCCTTGCACATGCTAGATAAACACTTTTCCACTGAGTATACTTTCATCCCTAGGCACCTATAAATTTATAAGATCTCTTGGCTAGGCACCAGTAGCTCATGCCTAAAATCTTAGCTTCTCAGGAGGCTGAGATGTGAGGATCAGAGTTTGAAACCAGCCCAGGCAAGAAAGTTTGTGAAATTCCTATCTCCAACTAAGCATCAAAAAAGCAGGAAGTGGAGCTTTGGCTCAAGTGGTAGAACACCAGCCTAGGCTCAGGGACACGACCTAGGCCCTGAGTTCAAGCCCCAAGACCAGCACACACACACACAAAAGTTCTCAAGATGTTTCCAATGTGCACTATAATTGAGGCCTACCAGTCTAAGGAAATGGGAGTTGCACAGGACTCTATCAGCCAGATCATTTCCCTTATGCCCCATCTTCCTGTCCTCAGAGGCCTCTTCAGTTCCTTATGATCTGGTTCAAATATCAACTCCCAGGAAAGTCTTTTTGAATTTTCCCCCTGTGTCTAAATTCCTTATGTCTGTTCTTCACAGTACTTCTCCGTGATATTCTCTCCTCCCATAGAACTTAAACATCCACAGGGCAGGGCTGGGACTGGTGTCATCTACCTGGCCTTGACACATGCCCCAGCATGCTATGTGTTTGACAATAGAATGAATAAATGTATGTAAATGAATTGGAGGGCAAAGGTTTTTGGAAAGGGTTATAATTCATACTCTGGCTGATAGAAAAATGCTGGAGCAGGAGCCATGCAACAAGAAGAAGAAAGAACAAAGAAGAAGGAACTGAAAAGAGAAAAATAAGAGGGTGTCAGAGACCATGGTCATTGGTCTCAGAGAATATCTTGGGCAGCAGGGGTTGGGAGCTCCATTTGTACATTACAGAAAGGCAGGAATGCAATGACCCCAGGGGAGAGATCTGGTCAGGAGCATAAGGAAGCAGCTAAAGCTGGAGAAAAAGATGCCAGTGGAAAGACCCCCCAAACCAGAATGTGAACAGCAGGCAGGGAAGGAAGGCATGACAATATCTTATGCCAAGTTATAGCTGCTGATTCTCACAGGACATGTGAATACCATTCTGTGGGAAGAGTGCCACTCGTTTTGATATTTTCAAAAGAGCTGGGTGACATGAGAATCCCAGCAGCCCCAGAGAGTCCTGGGGAAATGAAGTGGCATGCTCTGGGACTAGGAGTGTGAGTGAGGCATTGGATCAGCCTTCTGGAGGGCTTTGTGACACCATGGTGCCCCCAGAACCATGGCCTCAGAGACAGGCTAGAATCTGACTGACTTTCTGGCTAATTAGTGGTGAGGTTGAGATTTGAACTCATGTTTGATCTAGCACGTTCCATTCAAAAGACAAAGTCCAAGAACAGAGATACTCGGAGGAAGCTGGCAAGTCCCAAGTGCCACATGGATTCACTTACTGCAGGCCTGGGTTCAGGAAAGATGCAGCCAACTTTGTAATTTGATGATTGCAAATTAGGTCCTAAAGGCATTCTGTCTTTATTCTCCCCTTCCACAGCCTCTTTTCCCTATAAGTTGGGCAATTTAAAAAGTCCCATCCTTTCTCACTTCCTCAGCCAGCTCTAGGGCACTGGGCACCAGAACCTAAGGAAGCCATCTGACAGGATGTGGCAAGGTGCCCGCTGCCACTGCTGCAGTTTCCTTGATGCTTCCTCCCAGCTGTTAGTGGTATTGGATATCCTACCTGCTCCTGCCAGGATGACTTGTGGGCATGGCAACCTGAGCATCCTCACCTCAGCTCAATACTACTTCCTGAAGCCAGAGGAGCCTGTTCTTCATCTTTGCCCAGAGAGCCCCAAATTGATGCTGGACCAGTGTGGCCACCAGCCAGCTTGGTGACCTTGTGGGAGTCCTCTCTCTCTCTAAGGCTTTAACATGTGGTCTGTAGAACCCAAGGATACAAGATGGATTTGGGGCAGAGGTTCATATTATACATATTCTTCCTGAGAATGAGTTGTGATTTTTTGGGGGGGGAGGAGGTGTTGGTCCTGGGTTGAATTCAGGGTCTAGGCACTGTCCCTGAGCTTTTTTTTTTCCTTTAAATTTTTATTAGCAGAAATAAATTATACAAAGGTTATTTCATCATATTTACAGGTGCATATAATGTACTTCGATCCAATTCATTGCTTTTTTTTTTTTTTCTTGTCAGTTGTGGGGCTTGAACGCAGGGCCTGGTTTCTGTCCCTAAGCTTCTTTGTCCTCAAGGCTAGTGGCTCTACCACTTGGGCCATAGTGCCACTTCCTTCTGTTACTTTTTGTTGTTGTTGGTCCTTGGGGCTTGAATTCAGGGCCTGGGTGCTGTCCCTGGGCTTCTTCCACTTCCAGCTTGTCCCTGAGCTTTTTTGCTAGTGCTCTACAACTTGAGCCACAGCTCCACTTCCTTCATTTTGGTGGTTAACTGGAGATGTGAGTCTCATGGACTTTTCTGCCCAGGCTGGCTTCGAACCAGATCCTCAGATCTTAGCCTCCTTTGAGTTGCTAGGACTGTAGGCATGAGCCATTGGAGCCCAGCAGTTGTTTGTTTTTGGAAATAAACTACTTTATTAACATGTATTAACAGTACAAGGGAGTTTCCTTGTGATAATTTCTTAGATATGTGCAGTGCTTTAAAAAAATCTTTTCCTTCCTTCCTTCCTTCCTTCCTTCCTTCCTTCCTTCCTTCCTTCCTTCCTTCCTTCCTTCCTTCCTTCTTTCTTTCTCTTTCTCTCCTTCCTCCATTCTCTGTCTTTAAGTCTGTGTCTCTCACCTTTTTAAATAGGGTCTTGATATATTGTCCAGGTTGGCCTCTAGATCTCCATCTTCCTGCCTCAGCCTTCTGAGTGCTAGGAAGAGACACAGCCTTAGAAAGAATGGTTGTGAGTAGATGTGATATTACACCCCTATAATCCAAGCAGGAGTTTGACACAAGAGGCAGGCTGGACTACAGAATAAGACTGTCTCAAAACAAAAATACCAAGAGAATGGTTGTGATGTTCCTTGAATAGATGGCTAAAGAGACCAGGATGCTGTGATACTCAAGAGGCGAGAGAAGAGCAGTCGCCATGCATTTTAGACAATAGATGAACAAAGGGTAAACCAAAAGACTTTCCCTGATATTTTTGACTACAATTCAATGGGGTCTTTGTCCAACCCTTTTGTGGAAGTTGGAGAAGTGGAAAGAACTCCAATAATACTTGCAATTTGAATTTTCCTGGCATCTTGGCAGACTGGAATCTCAAAGTCAACTTTAATTTAGTTTCACGGTTTTAAGGGAATATCATGCCCATCCCATGTTGGGGCTGTAAATGTGCCTCCCATAAACAAGGGAGGAAAGCATACTTGGGGTTTTGTATCTTCAGTTTCTTAAGAAAAAAAACTGTAATAAAATTTCTCTTGATCTCTATTGCATAACTAAGGACAGACTGGGAAATGCTTTTATACAGATGATGTGTTCATGCTCTGGGTATGAAATAAAGGGCTTAGATAAGCATATTTTAAAAGGCAAAAACAAGGTAACAACATATCTATATTTTTTTCCTCGGTAATAGACTTTTGATTTCTTTTTAGTAAATCTGTCCTCTATCAATGCAAATAAGGACTCTTTGGTCACACTGTGTTAGACAGAAAACTGCAAAACTGTCTTTACTCCTGGGTTTAAGAGAATTCTTTATGTCCTATATCAAGAAAACTAACAATAACAACTGTTGGAGGGGATGTGGCCAAAAGGGAACCCTACTTCATTGTTGGTGGGAATGTAAACTGGTTCAGCCACTCTGGCAAGCGGTATGGAGATTTCTCAGAAGGCTAAACATAGAACTCCCCTATGACCCAGCAGCCCCACTTTTGGGTATCTATCCAAAGACCACAAACAAAATCACAGTAATGCCACCAGCACAACAATGTTCATCACAGCACAATTTGTCATAGCTAGAATCTGGAACCAACCCAGATGCCCCTCAGTAGATGAGTGGATCAGGAAACTGTGATACATATACACAATGGAATTTTATGCCTCTATCAGAAAGAATGACATTGCCCCATTTGTAAGGAAATGGAAGGACTTGGAAAAAGTTATACTAAGTGAAGTGTTCCAGACCCAAAGAAACATGGACTCTATGGTCTCCCTTATAGGGAATAATTAGCACAGGTTTAGGCAAGTCACAGCAGAGGATCACAGGAGCCCAATAGCTATACCCTTATGAACACATAAGATAATGCTAAGTGAAATGAACTCCATGTTATGGAAACGATTGTTATATCACAGTTGTAACTACTTTCAACGTGCCATATGTAACTGTAGCCTCTATTATTGATGATATTCCTGTATCACCTTCCTGTGGTCGTACCTACACTATCTCTGTATCTTATCTGAGTATATTGGAAACCGGGTATACTGGTATTAGAACCAGGAAATTGGAAGGGAATACCAAAATCGAGAGACACTGGGTAAAAAAAGACAAACTACAAAAGCAATACTTACAAACTGTTTGGTGAAAATGAACTGAACAACTGAACAACTCATGGGGGAGGGAAGGGAAAGGGAGGGGGAGGGGGGAATGAGGGACGAGGTAACAAACAGTACAAGAAATGTATCCAATGCCTAATGTATGAAACTGTAACCTCTCTGTAATTCAGTTTGATAATAAAAAATATATTTATATATAAAGAGAATTCTTTAGAGCCATGAAACACTTTTTTTTTAGAATAAGATAAAAATATATGCCTTTTTCATTGAAAGTGAAATGACACCACCAATGTAATGACATATGATGAAATGATACAAACAATATAATTTTCCCCCTGGGTCTTTTCTCAATCTGTTCTCTAAAATGCTAAAACAAAGCCAGAATAGCATTTGTGTCTCTTGTGTAAAAGTTGAATGAGTCAAATCATGGAGAAATTATGATTTATTATAGTGCCTCTGGCAGTTTAACTGGAAATACAAGGCAGAGCTTTGCTGGCACACCCTTGTGTCCCTTCTGGGGAAGATGGCTGGTAGTTCGACCTGTAGGTCAAGTGAAGCAGTACATTCTTACCTGCAGATGCGGGTCCTGGGAGTCCCGGAGGGCCTGGACGGCCAGGGTGACCAGAAGGCCCAGGTTTGCCAGGCGGGCCCATTACTCCGCTATCTCCCTTCTGTCCCTGAAAGAGAGAAAGACAGGGCCTGTTAGGATACTATGGCATGGCAAACCTCCTCCCCTACATGTCTCTAATTCAGGGACCATCTAGCACTTAGGAGCAAGAGCTTAGGGCAGGCTGTAAGCTCATCCAAAAAGCTCCAAAAAGGCTTAGAACAAGTGACACTGGACGTAATACTGATTGCACATTTGCATATCTAACCTAGGTGTAGCTCCTGACTGTTGACAAGAACCAAGTCATGCCCTGGAATGCATTAGGAAACACAGGCTTAGAAGAGTGAAAGGATTTATGTAAATCCTTAGCATAAAGGGACAGCAGAAGTGGGCCTGCATTTCTGGCTTTTTGCCAGCTAGTCAGTCCCACTTTCATTTCACCATAAGAGATGTTCTCATTGGCTTCCCATTGCTCTCTGGAGAGACCCAGCTTCTTTCCCAGCCTAGAAAGTGAGGCATAAACAGAAATTCCAGTCTTGATTCAGATTTTTTTTGGTCCTTATGATCAGAAGAAGGCATTTAGTCTAGGCTACCGAAAGAGCATGGATTATCAGCACAGTCATTCCATCAATGTCTCTCCATGAGACATAGCTCCACTGAGCTGGATCAGCCATATTTGCCTCCCTTCCCCAGACCAATTGGGAGAAAAGAAGCTGACAATACAAAGGAAAGGGAGATTTGCTGATCTGTAAATCAACTGGGAAACCCTGGGAAATGCATGTCATTGCTTTTCAAGGTGGTGTTTTGTTTTTTTTCATTTCTTTATTGTCAAAGTGGACAGAGGGGTTACAGTTTCATACGTAAGGCAGTGCATATATTTCTTATCCAACTTGTTACCTCCTCCCTCATTATTCCTTACATGGTTTATTTTTGTTGCTGTTGTTGTTGTTTGGTTTTTCTTTTTGGTGCTAGTCCTGGAGCTTGAATTCAGGACCTGGGCACTTACTGTTCCTGCCTAAGCTTTTGTATTCAGCACTATTACTCTACTACTTGAGCCATAACTCCCCTTCTGACTTTTTCTTTTTTTGGTAGTTAATTGAAGATAAGAGACTCAGTGACTACCCAGGCTGGCTTCGAACTGCAATACTCAGACCTCAACCTCTTGAATAGCTACGATTACAGGTGTGAGGCACAGGTGCCTGACTTTTTGCTGGTTTTTAAGACAGGATTTTGTCACGTAGCCCAGGTTAGTTTTCCATTCATGTTCCTCCTGCCTCAGCCTTCTGGTTCTGAGACTACAGTTACATAACACCATGCTCAGCTTTGTGCCTCACCTTTGCCTTTGGTAAAATGGGACCAACAAATACATACATAGGCTTGTTGTGAGGCTACCAAGTAGTTCATAAGTGAAAACGCACAGAGCAAAGCTGATCATCACATCTGCATGGACTGGTTTTGTCTTTTTCTCATAGAAAAAAGGTCCCAGTTGCTTAAAGGAACACAGCTTCAGTGACAGCTATTGCGTAGGAGTATACTCTTTACTGCATGCTCCAGGAGCTTCAAGAACAAAGATGGGGTTCTTGGCTCCCCTCAGGGATCGCTTAGACGTAACCCTAGAAAACAATGCTGCTGTGAGCTATAACTTTTCCCCACAGCAGTCAGAACAATGATTAATCCCTAACAGCATCAGCCTTGCTCTCCCCACACCACTTGTGCCTTTGCAAGCCTACCCATCTGATGAAATGTCCCCAGGTCTGAGATGCTGCATACAGGGACTCATTTTCAACCAAGATGGTAACATGTGACCTGATATCCTGCCAACATGGCCTTGGGGGGCCTCTTGGTAATAATGCCTGGGGAGTCCTTAAACACTCACTAGGGGACCAGTGAGGTCAGTTTATTTCCAGTTCCTTCCTTATGGAGGACTTACTTAAGCCTCAGCCCAAGCGGAAGCATTCCACTCGGTAACCAAGATGGGTCCCAGAACAGCAAAGGAAGTCACACCAGCTTAATATAGCCATGGGAAAGGCTTGTTTTTCTAACAGCCAGGTCAGCTGGCTCTGAGCACAGGAAGTACACAGCTTGAAGATGCTGGAAATGCTTCTTGATTCTGACACCAGCAGTACAGTCGTCTTCTGCCTCTTAGTTACCTGCTTAGAAAAGTCTTTGGTAGAACTCATTAAGCAGAACTTTCCAGGAAAAGCCACCTTATTCCTTATTTGCCACAAAGTTGGAGGGTGTCTCTGGAAGAAGCTGTTCTGTCTCCTTAATTGGAAGGTTTTAAGATATAAAGACAACAGCTGCTTTTCTGAGCCTGCCCAGAGGCAAGGCCTGCAGCAGGATGGTGATGGGGAGAGTTTAGTGGGGGAAAACCTGGTCTCCACACTTTGACCCAGGGCTCTGGCTCAGCTGGGGGGTTTTGGACAAGCAATGCCATCTCTGTTAGCTTCCTTGAAAATAAACTGAAGGGCTGGGAATGTGGCTTAGCGGTAGAGTGCTTGCCTAGCATGCATGAAGCCTTGAGCTCTATTCTTCAGTACTACATACACAGAAAAGCCAGAAGTGGCGCTGTGGCTCAAGTGGTAGAGTGCTAGTCTTGAGCAAAAGAAGCCAGGGGCAGTGCTGAGGCTGTGAGTTCAAGCCCCAGGACTGAAAGAAAGAAAGAAAGAAAGAAAGAAAGAAAGAAAGAAAGAAAGAAAGAAAGAAAGAAAGAAAGAAAGAAAATAAACTGAAGAGACTGGATGAGTGATCTCTAAAATTTGGAAATTTTAGACTGAAATGTCTTCTAGCTTGTGTGTGTATGTGTGTGTGTATGTATGTGTGTGTGTGTGTGTGTGTGTGTGTGCTAGTTGGGGTTTGAATTCAAGGCTTTATACTCTCACTTGACCCCTGCTCAACCACTTGAGCCACAGCTCCACTACAGGCTTTTTGGTGGTTAACTAGAGATTAGAGTCTCACAAACTTTTCTACCTGGGCTGGCTTTGAACCATGATCCTCAGATCTCAGGCTCTTGAATAGCTAGAATCATAGGCATAAGTCACCAGCACCTGGCTTTTCTGGAATTTTGATTCTTGGTTTTGAGTTGACTTATAATAACCTTCAGAAAGTCTTTGTGCCACTGGCCTAACAATTACTGGATGTAGAGTCTACAGTAGAAAGTGAATTCAAGATTAACAAGTGAAAAGAAGCCAGGTGCCGGTGGTTCACACCTGTAATCTTAGCTACTCAGGAGGCTGAGATCTAAGGATCATGGTTCAAAGCCAGCCCAGGCAGGAAAGTCAGTAAGACTTTTATCTCCAATAAACTATTCAGAAACAGCTAGAAGTGGTGCTGTGGCTCAAGTGGTAGAGTGCTAGCCTTGAGCACAGAGAGGCTCAGGGACAGCACCCAGGTCCTGAGTTCAAGTCCCACAACTGGGAAAAAAAAAGAGGACTAGGGTAGGCTCTCAAAGTGAATGAAACATATGTCTGTTAATCAGACTCATAATTTGTCTTCATCTCTTAGAAAGGTTGAGCTCATTCCCTCACTCCTATGAGTTCCCTAATGTGGTTTTAGTAGGACATTTTACCATTTTCCCAATGGAACTAACATCAGAGTCAAGAAATAATCTTCCTGACTCTGGCTCTCCCATAAAAAGATAAACACCTCCCTAGAAAGGAACTAGAGGACAGAGAAGTAGGTGTCTCAAAGTACAAGCATAGAATATTCTGTATAGAAATGATGGGGAGGAAAGAAAATGATGAACAATTTCTCCTCCATTTTTCCCCTCTGGACCATGCTTTAAGGGCATTATGGTAATGTCATGACCATGCCATCAGTTTCTAAACTGAAAATTAGACTCAAATTTTGTTACTTCAAAAGTTATTATGAAATCTGAATTATCAAGATGGAAATCAGTGTCACTTCAAAACTGACTAGGAAGAGACCATATTTAGCTTCATAGTGTTACCATGGTTTTGAACCCTGACTTCCCATTAGAACCACAAAATAAGATACAAAACAAAACCCATGCTGAAGAGGTTCATTCCAGGCTAATTGTTTTATACTTGGTAATAAGGCCTAGGCCCTTGGATGTCAAGAGGCAAACTCCGAACGGTAACTACTGTAGCTGTTGTGAGGAATTTGAAATCAGACAATGCTCAGCAGTTCTGATGTAAGCTAATGCTTGCGAACCATGGAGCTAGCCTAAGAAAATAATGAGAAGAATGGAAAAAGCTATGCACCCAAAGATGCTACCTTTACAGCATTATATAGTTTAGGCAGTCTTTACTTGTTCAAACAAAGTATTGCTTACTCATTTACTAACATATGATGCAGATATGTAAAAAAGGTGTTTAAAAATATTAATAGGAAAAACTTCACAGCAGCACTGGTGACTCTCACCTATAATCCTAGTGATTCAAGAGACTGAGACTGGAGGATCATGATTTAAAGCCAGCCTGGACAAGAAAGTTCATGTGACTCTTATCTCCAATTAGCCACCAAAAAGCCAGAAGTAGAGCTATGGCTCAAGGGATAAAGCACCAGTCTTGAGTAAAAGAGCTAAGGAGCAGCACACAGGACCTGAGTTCAAACATCACTACTGGCATATACACACCTCACACACATACACAAAAGTAAAAGAAAAACTGCGCACGTTGTGATTTTAAGTTAAAAACAACTACATATTGAATATAAAAGAAACAATTTGAAAGTATAAAAAGGAATAAATCTGGAAGGAAATATATCAAATCACCCTATAATCACCAGCAGTTACATATATGTTCCTCAGTGTTGGGTCTTTAGATGACTTTCTCCCTAGTTTCGTGAATTTCCTAAATTTTCTGTGATGATTGCATAAAGAGAAGGGAACAAAAATCCAATGAACGGAATAGATTTTTAATGTCCTCAATACAAATAAACAATAAATATTTGAGGTAATGGATACATTAATTAGCTGAATCTGATCATTCTTTAATGTATATATGCAATGAAACATCACCATGTACCTTGTAAATGTATGTAATGACCTATCAATTAAAAATATAATAAAACGTTTGCCAGGTTATCCTTGAACTTAAGATCTTTCTGCCCCAGCCTCCTAAGTGCTGGGATTATGAGTGTGCACCACCATGGTCTGCTAAAACTGTTTTAATGTATATTTGAAATAACATTTTGCTTCTAAGAGATTCAAATCATTAACATTAACACGTAGCACAACTATACATATTCATATATTAATCTTTTTTGAATTAAAATTACTAAAAATAAAGCTAACTTAGATGTCTATCTGAAATTTAAAAAAACTAACAAACTGATAATAAAAAAAAGTAATATGAACCAGCCACCAGTGGCTCACAACTATAATCCTAGCTACTCAGAAACCTGAAATCTAAGGATCTTAGTTAAAGGCCAGCCTGAACAGGAAAGTCTGTAAGACTCTGATCACCAGTTAACTAAAAAAAAAAAAAAAATGGAGTAGAGCTGTGGCTCAAGTGGCAGGGGGCTAGCCTTGAGCAAAAAAGCTCAGGGCTAGACCCCCAGGCCCTGAGTTCAAGCCCCAAGACTGGAATACACACACACACACACACACACACACACACACACACACACACACAGAGTAATGTGATCAGATGTAGTGATACATGCCTGCAATTTCAGCACTCAGGAGCCTGAGGCAGGAGGCTTGTGAATTTGAGTCAAGTCTAGGCTACATAGTGAGTTCCAGACCATCCTGATCTACTTAGTAAGATCCTGTCTACAAAAAGAAAGGAAAGGAAGTAGAAAGACTGAAGGAAAGGAGAAAGGAAGGGAAGGAGGGAAGGAAAAGGAAGAAAGGCAAGCAAACAAAATGCAATACATCTCTCAGGAGTACTTGCCCACTAGAGAAAAGTCCAGAAGTTTTTCTGAGGTACTCAAGATAGTTCTTGCATCAGCCCAGGCAAATGAGTCTTCTTTCCTTTCCCTAACTTATTGCCTGGCTTAATTTAGGAGCCTGCCAACCAAAACAATTTTCCTGAAACCTTAACAAACCTAATAATAAAAAAAAAGATGGCTTACAAACTGGGGAACTGTGTGGGGAAATTCCATCCTGCCATGAGACCCAGATGACCTTTCAATAGTTGGGAAATGCCTGGACTGGCTTCCAGGAACGTTTTTGTGTTTAGAACACTGAATAGAAAAGTTGAGTAAATGACCCCAACTTCCTCTCACTCCTCATTGCTGGGTTAAGATGGACTTGTTCCTATTAACTGAAGATTCACTCTTGCTTATGGCTTGAGGAGCATCCTATCCCTTCCATCCTCATCTGTGTCTAGCCTGGGAAGCCTGAGCTCCTGGAAATGGTGTCCCTCAGATGCTAGAATTTGGGGCTATGGAACACTTCTGACTAACTCATTCTCCTGTCTCTCCACACTCATCAGATCAGAAAGTTCCATCTGATGGTAGTCAACCCTGCGATCCCTACCTGCTTGCCTCGTTTTCCTGGTCTTCCTGTGGGTCCTCGGTGTCCTGCTATACCAGGTTCACCTTTTGGGCCCATTTCACCCTGGAAAAGAGAAAAGAGAAAAGAGAAAAAAAAAGTTGGAGTATGTGGAGTGGCATATTTATGTAGTTCTATCCAATCCTCAGCATGAGGAACATCCTTTGATCATTCTGTCTTTTCTAGGTGGGCCACCCTGGCAGCTTGGCAGAACGGTGAGGTCACATGAAAGGCAGACTCATTTTTCAAGGTAGAGGAAAGAAAGATGGTAACCCTGAGCAGATTACTTAGTGCTGTGGGCAGTGGACATTTTGGTGACCAAAAGAAAGACAAACTACTATTTGGGAAAAGTGGAAAGCTTCTGTCTTTTAGCCATACGTGTGTCTGTGACACTATAGACTGGGAAAAATGTTATTTTATTCATTTTAATGGTTTCCTCTTTGAGTTGAAATATTACATAGTGCTTTGTTTTGTTTTTTAATACATTGACTTGATGGGATTTTATTTTTATTTTTTGCCAGTCCTGGGGCTTAGACTCAGGGCTGGAGCACCGTCCCTGGCTACTTTTTGCTCAAGGCTAGCACTCTACCTCTTGAGCTACAGCACCACTTCTGGCTTTTTGCTTATGTGGTGATGAGGAATCTAACCCAGGGCTTCATACATGCTAGGCTAGCAACCTACCACTAAGCCATACTCCCAGCCCAGAATTGATGGGATTTTTTGACACAGTAGATTAGACAGTTTTTCCTACTGTCATAATAGAAGTTTCTGCTTATTTCATGACTTTTTCTTAAGATTATATATGTAGTAAACGTTGCTTTGAGTTCTAGCTTACTTCCATTTTATTTAGAAGAAAACAATTTTTATGGGGAGAGATATCTCAAGTATATATGTTTTAAGTTTCAAAAAATGTTTCATATATGTGTGTGTCCAAATATTCTATGTGATTAT